>NT_033778.4:23784893-24085301 GCF_000001215.4 Drosophila melanogaster | reverse complement strand
GGGAAATGGTCTGTGTTACAGTGATGAGACTGGTGTAATCGTACGTCTGAACTAGGGTAACTTGGATGGTCTCGTTCCTTTTTGCGTACACAACTGGGAGGATCTGGGTCTTCAGCTTGGTGTGCGTTATGGAAAAGGACTCCGTTATGGTCTCCAGGCTGGGGGTCTCGGTCTCCTCGCCCAGATAGATGGGCTTCAAGGTCGTAACGCTGCCTGTTAAGGTCTTATCATCGGTGCTGGCGGTGGCCTCCAAAATGTTCTCCGTCAGCGGGCCATCGTCTTCGGAGTACTCCTTGGTGTGCTCCTCCTGGATCACCTTCTCAATGGTTGAGGTGACGGTCAGGAAGCGCGTTTTCTTAACCACGCCAGCCTGAAAACAAATGAATGCCATTAATGGGGCTTATGGGCGTGGGAACTTCAGACAAAGAAACTTATAGTCTCATAGTTTCAAAATGGAAAAAAAGACACAACAACATCATTACCTGGAATATAAACGGAGTCTTAATGGTCGCAATTTCGTAATAGGTGTCTATGAATGGTTGCGGTGTCGATATCTCAACGTTCAACGTCTGCACAAAGTATTTGGAGTTGGGATCGTCGTTATTGTTGTTCGCAACTGGGCCGTTCTGTGATCCGGACGCCTCAAGATCCCTGCCGTTGTTTATGGCCTGGTTGGTGATGATGTCCACGGGGATCTCATCACTGGGAGCCGTGTCGTTTTGAACGGTGGTGGGCAGATTGGGGTTTGCGTTCTTCCTTATGTTCACCTTGGGCTTCGGCGAGGACTTGTACTGCCATCTGCCAGGACGCCTGTTGAGCTTGAATGCATTGGGACTCACGACGGACACTGGCTCCTCCTGCACAGCATTCGCATTTGCTTTCGACCGATACGAGTGGCGGGAGGTAGTTTCAGTTGCTGATGGAGCTACTGTCGGCTTGGAACTCTGGGTGTGTTTGTTCCTCCTGCAAAAGAAGGATTAATTTTACAAGAAACCTTAGAAAGCGGCTTCTCTTACCGCTTTCCCTTGGGACGCGAAGGCTTTCTGGTGCCCGACGATCCTCGGTTGTCGCGACCACTTTGGTGGCTCTTCCTTGGTGGCTTGCTGGCTAGTTGGGTCTGGATAGAGGACTCCTTCAGAGTCCTGCTCGGCTGGATCGAGGGCGTAACTGGTTTGTTGGTCCGCGACTGCCGGGGCTTGCTCTTCTTCTCCACACTGGAGACTGCGTGAACCTGGGAGACCTTGGAGAATTTACCAGAGTCCTTGGTTGCCGTCACAATGCTCCTGAATTCAGTGGATCTCGTAGCCTGGTAGCCATGTACGGGCTCCTTCTTGGACGGGTATATCCTTTGGCGATCAGCCTCGCTCTTGGACTTGAAGTTGACCAGGCGATAGGTTTCTTCGGCAAACTGCTCGGGCTGGCGGGAGAGCAGATCGTATTCGGGGGTATTCAAAAGCGTTTGGATGGGCGAGTTGGAGAGACTTATGTTGTAAGATTCAATCTGGGATGTCTCGGTTTCGGGAATTTCATTCGAGTGAGTCACGATCAAAGGCGTTGGCTTGATGCCGACATTCTCCTTTTCCTTCTTCGTCACTTTCGGCTTAGTCTCTATAATATTTATTATTTCGTGCGTGTCGTTGGATTTAAGTTCTAGAATATTACGCTCATTTGAGAAAGTAGTTCTAATATAATAATATTACTAATATAATACACTCACCAAAGGCTGGAGAACTTTGGGGTGAGAACACCATGACGGTATTCCCAATCGTGGTTGTGAAGTCCAGGAAGCCATAGACAGTTTGAGTTAGTAGCTCAACATCGCCGCAAGTAGCTGGGGGGTAGGGGAAAGGGTATCCGAATTCGGTGTTTAGTTTAGTTCATTTGCTCGTTAGCCATAGAATACGTTTTGTGTTGTTAGGCTTACAGATAAACAAATAAATATGAATTCAAGGCAACACGCCTCGTAATGTACAAGCGCAAAATTTCTTTGAAAACAGGTTTTCTGAAAAAGTTTTTCTGATTGGCAGGCGCAATTACTCAAGAAAATACACACATTCAATTTATTAAAACAATATGACGAAGATCGAAGTGATTGCAATTAAGATATGTTTTTGCCAAACAGTAGGGTAAAAACCGAACGCAGCAACTTTAAGGTATAATATATGCGAGCTTACAGGTTTCTCCTCCCTATAAGGAGGTGTTAGAAAGTTGATCTTAACTCTATAAACTCACCGCTTCCGAGGGCGCAAAGAATGAGCAGGTAGCGCAGCATATTCGTAAAACTCGGCAGGTGAAAAGCTCAGAAAAAAAATTGATAAGATCTGAAAACCGAAGAAGTGAATATTGTGATAGGTGTTAACTGTTTTCAGGCAATTAAAAGGCTTTCACTCGCATCTCGAACAGTGATTTGAATAATTAATTCACAACAGTGAATACATGTGTAGCACAAATGTTTAATTAGCCTTGTTAAGACTGCGATAGCTTCTTGGTCCATTTTATTGCGTACGGCCTAATTGAGGCCATAAACATTCAAATTGGCCACCGTAACACTCGTGAGTACTTTGGGCCAGCATGTGGGTTTGAAAGCGAGTGTTTTGTACTCATTCGGGGGTTATCTGTGCAAGTGGCTACACGTTATGTAAACTTCCAAGTACTCGGAGTCGGAGTCGAGGAGTTGGGCCAGCTTTGTTTGGATTTCGTATGCTCGCATTGCGATCGATCATTAGTTACAAAATTGAGTTGAGCCAATTTGCTGACAGCCAACTGCTGGCTGGTGGTGTATCGTTAAGTTTATTCAGACAGCGACCGCTAACTCTTGGCATTGAATGGGTAACTGGGCAAAACTGGGTAGGGTGGCCCCTAATGATGGAGCACATATGAGCGCGGTGTACATTATGTACATTATCTTAGCGATCTTTCGCGTCGGCAAATCACTTTGGTCTTTCGAAGGCGCCGTGCCAAATGCCTTGGCTCCCACAGAACTGGTCAGATCACTTTTCGTGGCTGAAAACATTGAAACCGCCACGGTGTGCGAGTAGTTTTCGCACCCACTGTATGTAACTAATGCACACGCACACTCGCAAGCACAAAGACAATCGAAAGCATTAGGTCATTGAGAAACATTGAATAGAGAAAGGCTTGAGCCTCCAGCTTGGAACTGGGCTCGGTATTGTCTGGGTCGTTGGTATTTAATTCCGAGACTGCTACTCCGCGAATGGTAATGGTAATCAATTCAGTTTCTTTTCTTCCGCGGGATAACTCACTTGCACTTCCAGCTCGAGAGTGGGTTTCGTTCAGTGGCAGCTCATGTTTTCATTCACGTTCGCCAGCTACTTGCCACATACACGTACACGCTCAAAAGTGCATTTTCCAAGCACTGATCTGGCTAAAACATATTCCGAGCGAAATCATGAACTCCGCTGCTGCTGGCCGAGACAATTATGAAACTGTAGCAGAAAGCCAAGCTATCGGTGGGTCCAACGCGGAGCATAGAGCTGGAGTGGCAACGAATGAATCCGAATCCCAAACCGAACGTATCTGAATCTGAATGTGAATCTGAATCCGAATCCGAGCCACAGCTACCATGGCCTGCACACATGCACATTCGCGGACTCCCGAAGAGAACGGCCACATCGGCGGCGGTGGCAGTGGTAATGGTAATTGTGGCTGGCCGAAGAGTAGGGTTACTCGCGCCGTTCCCAAAACCAGTTTGCCACTCTTGCTTTTCCGTTCCGAAACGCCGTGGGAATAACTAAACTTTCGGTGGCCAAAGACCGACTTGGCGCGACTTGCAGCGGCTGCTTCAGCTGGCCGAAGAGTTTTGAAAAACCATATTTTTCAAATCGCTTTCGAACAGGCTTTGCAAAGTGTGTAGTTTGGGTTTTTTCTGCACTTTAATACAATACAAGCAATTAGGAGGGGGGGAATTTCCGAGAATATTTAAAATGATTACAAAAGCGGAAGCCCTGTTGTATCTAGAACGTTTATCGAGAGGAAGCCCACATTTAATCGAAGCTCAGAGATCTTTCGAACACTACTGTTGATTCCAGCGGGCCTGGCAGCAGTCGTAGGCCACGCCCATACCGACGCCCAGTCCCAGCCAAATGGGATAGGTTTGTGGGCGCGTGAAGAACAAGGTGACCGCGCTGCCGATGATCAGGCCACTTCCACCCTTCAAGCAAAAGTCCGCCAGGCACTTGTCCGTGGTTCTGGTCTCCTCGCTCACAACCGGAGGCTCCTTCACTGCTGACTTGGCGGGCTTCTGCGGTTCATGGGACATTTTCGATCTTCAGAGCAATTTCCAAAATTTCGAGGAGTATAAGTTAAGTTGTGTGGGAAATTGACGTTCATGCTAAACACATGACATTTAGAATTTACGAACAATATGTATGTTGCTTAGAAGTAGGGTATCAGTAAAATTCGTTTAGAACTTTTAACCTCCGATTAGTATTATTATTTTTAAAGCTGATAAAAAGATCTAGATTAGATTTTGTCATCAAGAAATCCGATTTCTTGCAATCTAACAATGAATCTGTATATGTTAAAATAAAATATAATTTAAAATATATATCAGTTATTATATTTTGCACTTTTTGCAAATGGGGGCCATCTGGGGTTAACAGCATTCCGATGGTGACGTAGGCTAAATAAATAAAAACAACCTCGGCGCAAGGAGATGGATGAGTGCCATAGTTACAAAATCCTAGGCAACAATATTTTTGTGTATTTTCGCCATGGCAACGGAGTGCTCGCGTGCCTGCGAAAGATTGCGAACAGTGTCGCCTGAGTTCAAAACAGGGAAAGATGTGAAGGAACCGGACGAGCCATGGACTGCAGAGCGAACTTCCTGGCCTACTTGGCCGTGTTTCTTCATCTAGTCAGCGATTACTGTTTCGTACCTGTGCAATGCGTGGACGCACCCTTCATCCACATTCCGGGCAACGGAGTCATTTCCGGAACCTATCTGAAGATGTTCCGGACGCAGAACATCAAGGCCTACCTGGGCATTCGCTATGCACATGCCAGGAGATTCCAGCCGCCGGATATCGAACTAACACCCTGGAAGGGCATTTTCAATGCGACCGTCTTCCAACCGGACTGCTGGCAGAACGCCATGCCTTCCGTGGGCAAAGAAACCGAGCAGATCCTGAAAATCATACAGTCCGACTCGAGTGCCCAGGATGCGGAGAGGAAGTACGAGGAGAACTGCTTGTATCTGAACGTCTTTGTACCTGATGGTAAGCACAATTCCCTATAAGCATTGAGATTTGGATCAATCCAACTAGGATTCCGCTTGTTAACTTTTGTGGCCTCTTCAAATGTTTATGCAAATACTTATTTTTAATTTGGTTTCGCATTTAGAGTTTGGTTATCATGGTTTATCCGAACACAATGGGGTTGGCATAGAAATCTCTTAGGCTGGATTTAGGTTGAAATTTGTATGTAAATGCATTCATATCGAATATCAAGCGTCGATATTTCTGGGTCACCCCCGCAAAACGACCTTCTCTTGCACCTTAAATAACTATAAAACATTTATGTTATACTTTTATATCATTTTTATGATAGGACTGCCCGAAATCAATGGATACGCAGTTGTTGTGTGGATCCATTCCGGCGACTTCTCCACTGGCAGTCCGGCGGATGTGGAGCCATTCCAGTTGGTCTTCAAGCAGAAGGTGATTGTGGTGACCTTCTCGTATCGGCTGAACATCTTCGGGTTCTTCACCACCGACGACGGCGAGGCCCAGGGAAACTATGGCCTGATGGACCAGTCAGCCGCGCTCTACTGGGTCAAGAAGAACATTAATTTCTTTGGCGGAGACTCGAATCGGATTACCCTGATGGGCCACGATGCGGGGGCCGTGAGTGTGGCGCTGCACATGACGTCGGGTGAGTGGTCGAAGGGTGGGTTCCACAAGGCCATCATAATGTCGGGCAATCCGCTGAGTACCGTCAAAATGCCGTACGAGTACGAGGGATCGCTGGACCAGGTGTCCAGCACCTTCGCCTGTCCGCGAAGGCCAACCTCGATGTTTATCCAGTGCCTGAAGAGGATCGATGCCAAGCGGCTCTCGGAGAACCTGCCCCAGGTGAGCTGGGGACCCGTGGTGGACTTTGGCCTGAGCAACACTTCCTATCCGTTCATCGAGAACCAGCCGGAGATCCTTTTCAAGAAGGGCAGCTACCACAGGGTGCCCGTCATTATTGGAGTGACCGACATGGAGGAGGTGCTGACCTTGTTCAAGGACAACCTCGACACGGACATCAGCCCCTCCGATCTGGAGGGCTTCTACACCGACATCGCCGTGACCGACATGCACAAGCTGGTGCGCAACTACGAGTGGTGCTCCAACTACGAATTGATATCGGATGCCATCAACTTTATGTACGCAAATGACTCGGATACGGACGCCAAGAAGGCGAACAAGCACATAATTAGTGCCCACACCGAAAAGTTCTACATCACACCCATGCAGACGTTCGCCGATCTGATCAGTAACGATAGCCAGGTGTACAGCTACCTGTTTAGGATGCGGCCGAGATCGGTGCTCCAGGATCTGCCCAGCTGGATAAGTGTGCCCAAGTACTTCGACCAGATCTTCGTGTGGGGCAATCCCTACATGACCAACTCCGTTGACTGGAAGTCGACCGACAAGAAGATCGCCGACATCATCATGACCCTGTGGGCGAACTTCGCCAAGACCTCGAACCCCACGAAGTCGAACGTGTACGTGAAGTGGAACGCCATGACCCCCAATAACGATTCAGTGCTTCTGATCGACGAGAGCTTCAACACGGACAACCTGCTGAACAACCAGCGGATCAACTTCTGGAGATCGCTGTACCCCAAGATCCTTGTCTTCTCCGCCGACTGCTGCAACTCCACGTTCTCGGGCAGCGGCCTGGTGATCGCCACTTCCGTTCCCATACTATGTACCCTTAGCATTATCGTTAATATATTTTGAATAAAGAGCTCCTGCAATAGATGACGCTTTGACCCTCTCCAAGTAATCTGTCCTACCGTTACTTATTACTTATTATATAATAAATATTTGAAAACAACAGAACCACATGTACAAAGTTACCACTTGTCGTTTATTAGTCGTTCGAAACTTATAGGATATTGATTTGTTGCTACGACTGCCATATATGTATATCATATCATAGGGAGTAACTCAGAAGTTCAAAGGATTTCGAATGGCGGTATCGATTGAAAATGGTGTGCATTTGCATTTGCACACCAATCCTTTGGATTCTTGGGCATCCTCGATAAACAAGGTTTGGAAATTCGTTTTCGCAGGTTTTACGATGAAGTTCAAGTCGAAGGTTAGAATGCATTTTTCGGTACTTATGTTCGAGACTTATACAATTTCTATACTAACCACCGCCAACTCATTCGCCTTCTATACTTTCATAACTAAATGTCGTTGTCTTGGAGCTAAAAGTACACTCTTGTGGAATTGCAATACTACACCTATTCGTCATCCTCAAAAATGTGGGCGCTCAAGGACTGAAATCCCCAGCACGAATCTTGGAGCTTATTCCATGCTGGTGGGATTAGTTCTTGAACGCGCTTTTTTGGTCGAGTTGTTAAGCCATTGTCAGTGTGCCAGCTCCGATTCCGTAGCCCACACCCTTTGGCCCATAGAACTTGGCGTAGCACGATCGGCAATAGATGCCGCCATCGGGTCCGTCGTTCAGATTGGTCGAGTCCAGGTATTTCCGGCACTCCATGCAGTAGAAACAGAGCTTGTGCCACACGTTCTTCGCGCTCTTCACCTGTTCCGCGGCGAAGACCATGAATCCGCATCGCGGACACCCGTTCTCCGACTTTTGTCCGTTGCGATCGATGGTTCCCCAGCTGGAAGAAGAGATCCTTGGATCCAGACGAACTCTCTTTGAACTGGACAACGGACTTACCAGCTGGGCGTGTACTCGTAGTTGGTGGACACCAGGGTGGGCGTGTGTCCGTACCCGACGCCTTTGGGGCCAAAGAGCTTCGCGTAGCAGAGCTTGCAATAGATATTGTCATCCGGTCCGTCACAGGCGAGCACCGAGTCCAGGGGTCGGGTGCACCTGGCGCAGTTGAAGCACTTCCTGTGGTACATCTTCCCCTTGGACAGCTGCAGCTCGGCCGCAAAGACCGCTCCGCCACATCGGGGACATCCCTCGCCGTCCGGAGCCATGATCGAAGTGGTGTCCGGAGCCACAAAGGGTCGTTCGGATGCCAAGTTCTCCTCACTGTAACAAATCTCTTTCAGTCAAATTATGGATTGGATTTTGACGAATATGATTGAAAGCTTGTTTTATCCAAATTCAAGATGAGCCTTGGAATGGAAACCACTCACGTAATGCCGTCGGTTTGCAGGAAACTGGATCCACAGGCGAATCCGTAGCCATGGGGTCCCCACTTCTTGCCATAGCAAGTCTTGCAGTAGACCTCATTGTCCGGACCATCGCACGCGATAATGGAGTCCAGAGTTTTGGTGCAGTCCCGACACTTGAAGCACTTCCGGTGCCAGCTCCTTCCCTTGGAGAGAACTTGTTCCGCGGCGAATACTACGCCGCCACAACGTGGGCATCCTTCTCCGATTGGCGCCTGGATTTGCTCCACATTTATGATGGAGGCTTTGGGAGCCATGTCGCTGCAAGCACCAACATAATAACCTAGCCAGAATTGGTGTTACTACTAATCTCACCTTTGCCACTCGCTATCCCTGATGTCGGACATCAACCCCAAGGACGAAATGCCGATGTGCCCGTAACCCCTGGCCCCAAACTTCTGAGCATAACATCCTGAAAAGCGAATGCTTCTAGAGATCCTAATTCTCTAAAATCTATGGGTTGGAAATGTACCTCTACAGTAAATGTCCTTGTCCGGACCATCACAGTGAAGAGTTGAGTCTAGAGTCTTGTTGCATTGCACGCACTTAAAGCACCTTCGATGGTAACCCTGCGATAAAGAACACCACCTAAGACAAGGGCCGACGGACCGAGATCGTTTCAATAGTTCACCTTTCCTCTGGCCAGCATCTGCTCGGCGGCATACACATATATGCCACACCGTGGGCAGCCCAGCCCGTCGGGTGCTTTTGGGGGAATCTTGGGCGGAACGAATCTAGAAAGATTCAAATGCCTCCCTCAATTACGGCGCTCTCGGTGGACATCCAATGTGGGGGGGGGGGGGGGTTGTTTCATCTTAGTCACACACAAGACGAGGAACAAAAGTCAGAAAGGTCGGTCGTTGTGCCCGAACAAAAAACGAATTGGGGAAATACACGAAATCCACATAGACAGCAGCGAGGGAGATGCGAATAGAAACCTATAAATAACATGTGAATAAGCTTACAACTACTTTGTTTTATTGTACATTTATTTTATCAATTTACAGTCCGCGGACGTTGTAAACAAAGATACAAGAATTATTTCACCAAAGACCACAATGTGTTTGCTAGTTTAACATTAACAATCGGTTAGTGTTAGTGGAATTTTCCAGGGAATCAGAAACTGGATATCCCTGGCGGTTTCTGCCCGGAAAGTTAAAAACAAATTTTTCGGTTGCTTTTTTGGGGGTGGGCGTGTGGAAAACATTGAAAACATACAGGTTCTAATAGAAAGCAAAACTACACATTTAATTCAAGGAATTTTACACAATTTTCATACAAAACATATTTCTTATTTAGTCCTTACTCTCTGTTTAAGTGGGCGCCAGTGTCCGTGGACAGGCAGCCGGCACCACCACCGAAACCGTATCCCTTGGGACCGTATTTGCGACCATGGCAGTTTTTGCAGAAAAGCTCCTTCTCGTGCTCCGTGCAGTTGGTCGAGTCCAGGGCCTTGTTGCACATGCCTGAAACGGGCGAGTGGAGGGGGAGGGGGGTAGGGTTTTGCGTTAGCTATCCGACATCCGACTCGAAGGACCAAGTCCAGACGATCTGGCTGGCAGGACATTTATACTTACTGCACTTGAAGCAGGTCTTGTGGAATTTGTAGCCTCCGGCAACGCGCTCCTCGGCAGCGTAGACCGACTTGCCGCACGCGGGGCACTTGGGGGTTTCAACGGGAACGAAAGGCATTTTGATCTGAGTGCGTGTGTGTGTCTGCGGGGGCAAAAAACTGTGATTATGGCAAACTGCAGCGGCTATGCGTGTGGTGGATCAGCGCGATTCAATTATATACACACATATATATATGTATATATATATATATATAATCCTAAGGATATATACCTCGGAGGTACTCTGTGAAGTAGTTCCTATTCGTCGGAAATGCCGCGGACTAGACTGGAAAGATTCTGTACACAGGTAGTCTATATTTGTGGATGCACACGGCACAACTAAGAAAATACAGTTTGCGTAATAAAAACAGCACTTTCTGAATATATCATTTATTTATCATGCAATGCCCACGGCTCTATGTATGTGTACTCTCGGCTATATCCACGCCCCGATGTCTCATTCCTGGGCTGGTAACAGACCAGTTAGACTAACTTGGATTACTATATCTTCACCCACTGGGAAGGAATTTGCCTCGTCTTGAAGTAATTTGTTTTGTTCTACTGCACTCTCAAGTGCGAGGCATGCAAGATTTTTGGGGAAAAATCGAAATATATAATGGGCTGTTTCTCACGAAGGTTCTACCCGTATAACCAACCAACTAACCAACCAACCATCCATCCAACCAACTAACCCATATGTAATCTGATTTTACGCAACAATTAATTTATTAGCTTTCGACACGCACACCAAAATCCGCGCAGATGTAAATATGTATGTTTGTAGTCTAAAAATATATGCACACCCATGCGATGTGTATCAAAGTACATTCATGGCCTTATTTTAAACTTAGAAATTCGAAAATAGCTCATAACTGCTCAACCCAGATCCATAAATAAACCCATTACGCATTGATCGCTCGATCGGAATTGGAATCGGATTTGGAATCGGAATCGGATTTACATGCCATAAAGTGTTCGAAAATAGGTTCCAGTTTTCGAAAGAGCGTTTTTGGAGAGTGGATCGAGTGGCCAGCCACAAGTGTTTCAATTGGGGGGCCAAACGAATATGCACATGGATATGAATATGAATATGGATGTGGATGTGGATGTGTATGTGGATGGAGTGAAGCATCTTTTCATCAGCGCCTGCGATGCCCATGTATAAACATATCTATAAATAGAGGGGCTCTGGGTATTTGTTAATTGTAAATCGCTCACTTGCGATTGGCAATGAGCCTAACAATTTATGAAGGCCAGGCCCATTGACTCGACAAATCTGACAATGTGGTTTGCTTTGCCAGCATTGTTTATCCGCGTGCCGATCCGATCCGATACCACCATTATTTTTGGCGACAGTTCAGGGTTAGTTCATCGCCAAGAATGTCGGGAATTAACCACTCGATCGACCGATCGCCTCCAACTCGGAACACGGAAGTATGTATGTCTTAATTACCTGTATGGGTGGACAATTAGTGCAAAATAGACATTTGGCGCAGCGCTGAGTCAGCCACTCGTATTTATTATTAGCCGCATAATTATGAATATGTAATCTAGTTATTCGCCATCTTGTTGGCTTCATTTGGCTCCGCTTAACTATGCATGATATGCAGGTGGCCAAAAATCAACATCCATAGGTTGCTGACCTGGTCTCGCTCCATCCAACAAAGAGGCCTCACCTTCGAGCCCATTCTTCGCCAGAGTGTGGCTGGCGTTTTGCATGACAAAGAAATGAATTTACAGCGATCGGGTCCAGATGTTATGATAATCAGCTTATCAGATATCGTTTATTTTACAAAGTAGATAAATTAATTAATATACAAATAATTATTATAATTGTACATTTGACTTCATCTTTTATTTAACCATCCAATTGTTAATCGTAATTTATACAAATTACAGTCGCTGCAATACAAATTATGCAAAATCATGTATGTATATCATTTACAGTCACTGTATGGTAATATGGTAATTTAGGTGGAGTCCGACTTCAGCCGATTGGCAAACTCGACTTGCTGGATCTCCCTCCACTCCTTCTTTGGCTTCATGCGCTTCAGCTGCCCGTCCCAGACCAGATCAATCAAACCTCCCTGCTTCGCGATGACACTCTTCACGCGGTTCGCGAAGTCGATCGCCGACTCTCCCTCCTGCCTGTACATCGGCGGCAGGTACCACACATCGCACACGATGGCCCACGAGGTCATCATCATGTACAGATACTGCATCATCGAGTACTTCGCGCTGTTCCAGAAGGCGTCGCCGAACCTCGGATCGTACCTTCAAGCCAAAAGAGACCCCACGGATGAGAAATGGTTTCGCCGCGAAAAACTATTCACTACTCACTTAATGGCCACCGGGTAGATGACGCCGCCAACTTCGAAGCTGCCCTTCTTGAACTGCATGACCGACGTGTTGTTGATGCAAGTTCCCTCCGGGAAGATAAGGATCGGTGGGTTGTTCGGATCAGACACGTGCTGCTTCAGTCGCTCGGCCACCAAATGACGATCCTTGGCCTCGCCGCGCTCAAACCAAATGTGGGGAGATGCGCGGGCCAGAGCTCGTTGCAGCACCCCCAAAAAGCCGCCATGGCGTTGGCCAATCTAGAAAGTCGGGCGAAACTTATTATCTGGCTTAAGAGAGGCTTGGAGCTACCCAAAAACACAGAAAGCCAAAACACTAAACATGCATAACAAAAACCATCACCACAACAAGCTTAAATTCGTGTTAGTACCTGTACGTGCAAATTTTGGATATGTGCCAATTCAGCCTAGTTTATTTAGAGCATTTTGGAGCACCAGTGTTTTCTTATTTCTAAGTACTATTAAATTAAGCTTAATTGTTCATTGTGTATCAGAAACTAAAAAAGAATCATCCATTCAGAGCAAATCCCTATTCCTAATTGATAACATAGGAAATATACAAAAAGCATTCAAGCGGTTCACCACTTTAAAATGGATTATATGTTTGTGTGTTTCTAGTGACTACAGGAAACTGAGAAGGTAAGATGCTACAACCAAAGATCGTGATTATTTCCATACGGGCGGGGTGTTAGTAGCTTCAGGTTCCAAACGTTGCCTTACCAGCGAGTAGGTCGAGTCGCACATCAGGACCAGCACATCAATGGGACTGGTGTGATTGGCAACACAAATACCGGATGACGGGCGATTATCCTCATTGTGGTAGGTGATAACCGCCGATATAGCGCTGGACAAAACGCCGAAGCACATGCCGAGCACCTTGTGCACGAGATCCCGCTTGAAGGGCCCATCCTTCAAGTATCCCACTGCAGCCGTGCAGACTGTTAACCACACTACCTAAGATTGCACAAAACGAGAATGGGAACAGTGAGGGAGTTCAGTTACATAGAGCTTCAAGTTCTTCTTTTTTAAAATCACCAGGACTCATCTCCACTCGTCGTCTTCTAGGCGTTATGTTAGCCAATTGGCTTCGTTGGATTTACACTGGAATTTCCTACATAGTAGCCTAGGCTTAATCTAATGGTCATCATTACAATTTTAGGTCTAGGCTCACACTCCGCAAACAAAATTCAACGGGGAAACCACGAAAAGAGCTGACACTAATCTTCACACGTAATAGAGGGCACCGTGGGGGCCATAAACCGAGTAATAAACAAATGGATACCATACCCACGGCACTTATCTTACCTGATTCGTGTACTTAGATACTCGCACGGCAAACGAATAAGCTGAAATCAGCAAACCACTCGTAGATTGCAAAGGACAAAGGACATTAGGCGGGGACGAAACAAAAGCAAAAGTACTGCAACATAAACTTAGGACCACATGGAAAAGTGCACCTCCGTCAAATTCATGCATGCATTCTCGAATCGACTTTCTGCCCAAACTCGGAACAGTTCCGACTTATCAGGTAATATGAATAGTATGAAGTAATTCATGTCGGCAAGGCGGTTGAAACTTATCGATGCCTGTAGGTATGTTCATATGCGTCGGGTCTAAACTCCATGTACACAGAGATAATGGCTATCTGCCAAGGCGTACACATGGGAACTCTTTGATAAGTTTGGACGAATGGAAACCAATAAAGCCATTGGACAATTTATCGGCGGTTACCGGGCTGCTAGCCAAAGTCTGAAGCCCAAAAGTCGAGTTTCTCTTACTGGGATAAAATGATCGAACCGATATGTTAGAGCGTCAGGATTTAGTATGTTTAGGTACAAGTACGGGTTACAAAATGTGCGATTTCGGGTGTTACATGCATGCATTTTAACTTAAATGAAACCAGTTTGTGTGACGAATTTAAGATAAAATTTCTTTCTCACCAAAGAGTAGGTACAATCGGTCGATAATATAGCCACATCCAAGGGAGAGGTGTGGTTGGCTACACAGAACCCAGAGACTGTGGGCTTATATTGCTTATTGTGGAACTTGATAAAGGAGGACATAGAACTTGAAATAAGGCGGAACGTAATTTTGAATGACAAGCTCGCTAGAGAAAGCCGTACAAATCGAAAAGGTAAACAAGCCACAATGGAGCTTGATAAAACTGCAAATAAAACCTAGGAATTAAATAGTTTTTATTAGAGAAGTAAATTAAAAAACGCGCACAACACAAATAAATGGTGGTAAATTATGGGTAAATTAAAAAATTTTCAACGAAAACTTTGTTAATCACAAGTTCGCGGTACTGCGACGTATCTGTATTAACTTCCAGTAAACGTTAGTGCAAGCAATTTCGATAACAAACGCGCATTTGGGGGTCGGGTCGTCCGATACTCTACTAAACTTATTTCTCTAAAGAGATCAAAAGGTAGCTAGCTCTAAGCTGAAATGTAATCGATTGAGGAAAACGCTTTTTATCTACTAATGGGTAAAGTTTAACCAGTTATTGTCCGTTGAGTCACTTTCCTTTCACACTGTAAGATAACTACTCGACAGCCCAATCCCTATGCATGATGCTGTTCTCCAGTCTAAAGCGGAATACATTACTTAAGCGTATCCTTTGGGATAATTTGTAGCATGCATGGGAATCGGGACGATCGGGTAGTTGTGGAAAAGCCACTAAATGAACCGAATGTACTCACACCAACGAAGCATACCAATACCCGGAGGGGCATCAGGATGACGTAGCGGATGAAGAAGCCGAACACCCAGATGGAGGTGATTTTCCAGGAAATGAACTCGTAGTGCCTATTGGTGCGTGTCAGCATGTTCCAGCTCTTGAGCTCCTCCGCCTCGAAGCGCGACGTAACATCGTCCTCGATGATGGCCTCCACGCCAGACTTTACGTAGTCCAGGCATTTCTCAAAATCGAAATTGATTTCATCCTGCAAATGGGAAATGTTGTTTAAATCAGGTGCCCATTGCAATGCCGGACTCCTTACCTTTGTGGAGGAAACTGGCTTCTCTGGAGCGGGCTCCTGTGGCTGGGGCAGGAGTACCGCGTCCCTGGTAATCAATGTGGCTCCATTGGTGCCTTCTTTGGAATCGGCGTCGTCCACTAGTTGCACTCCCTGTTTGTCGTCAGTCTTGGGATTTTGAATGTGTTGGTTTTCTTTGGATGCTGTCTCTATACTAACTCGACCATACTGAAAGTAGAGGTGATTAGTTGTTAACGAGTCGAATCGGGGATTATCTGCAGATAAGATTATCGCAAGCATATCGTCGGACGAGGTAATGACTGGCACTTTACAAGTGTCTGGGAAGCGGCAACTTGGGTGCACTGGCGCACTCCTGCCCCGCAGATTCCTTGAGGATAGCCGAAGAATCTACTTAAAGCTTCCGGGCAAGCAATAGTTTCTCGAACTCGCCTGCATTGCAGTAATTGCGTAGGGCAGACGTAGTATGGCGTACTCCAAAAGCTGACTATATTTATGGACTTTGGAATAGCTTAACTATTGGTAAGACAGCACCATTTGCAAAGCCACCGCAGCAGTGGAGCACCTCAAATCGGTGCTTACTCATCTGAGGAACGAAAGCAAGCAATATTTACCTCGAATATCCTTAGGAGGAGGTTCACGTACGCTTTTCGGACGCCGATTGATTTGTTTATGGCGGAAATAAATATGAGAAATGAGAGGAAGCCCCCGATGGGGATCCAGAATATGTCCAACAGCACGGCGATCATTTTACATTTGTGTCATGCGACATTAGTTATTGTTAAGCGAAAAATGCCTCCGAATTGTGTCGTGCCAATATATACAATGTTAAAATACTTTTTGCTGTAGACCGAACTAGCGATGGACCTTGACTGTGTCAAAAACCTGTCTCGTGCTCACAGACCTGGCCCGCGCTCATCTCTACGGGGAACAAACGGAAAGGGGACGATTCCGGTCGGGCAGGAGACGGAACGGCTTCTTGTTCCACTGCCAATCGTTTTGAAAAGGGTTGAATGAACGTGCACTGAAAACAAAAAGGCACATTTACATTCAGATTATATTGTTATTGGGTATGTGTTTTTGACAGACCTTTACCTGCACTTATTACTTAAATCAACAAGGCACATTTACAATCAGTTTATATTGTTATTGGGTGTGTTTTTGACAGACCTTTGCCTGTACTTATTTTCACTAAACAAAATGTTATAAACCAATAAATAATAATTGTTAGTCTAATAATTTATAGTCTGATATTATGGAACACAAGTGTGTGGGCTATACACACACCATAATTTAATATCTACTTTGTTTTGTGCCTTATTAATTACAAAATATAGAATAAATCTTTAGCTATAGCTAAAGGAAATCGACAAAAGTCGTAATCGGCTTGCGGAATACCCCTGGCATTCCGCAGGTGCAGCCACGAAGCCGATTACATGAGGAACGCTAGTATCGGAATGGACAAGTGGACGGGGATAGCCATCTGGCAACACTGGGATAAATTTATTTTATGTTGGCAGTTCCGTAATTATTATTATTACTATTATTTATTGCAACGAAGTTTAGTTTTTAACACCTTAATGTTATAGTTTCGCGCAGCGCGATGGAGTGATACGTATATGGAAGAACATATATGTGCGCGTGCCTAATCGCTAAGATAATTCTATGTAGTTTTCGTTTGTATACAATAAGTGCCTTTTATATGTTAACGACGATGTCAGCCAGCAGCAATACAAACAGCCTGATCGAGAAGGAGATCGACGACGAGGACATGCTTTCGCCGATCAAGTCCAACAACCTGGTGGTGCGGGTCAACCAGGACACGGACGACAACCTGCAGGCGCTATTCGACAGCGTCCTGAATCCGGGTGACGCCAAGCGCCCGCTGCAGCTGCCCCTGCGCATGCGGAAGCTGCCCAACTCCTTCTTCACGCCCCCGGCGCCCTCGCACTCGCGGGCCAACAGCGCCGACTCCACCTACGACGCGGGCTCCCAGTCGAGCATCAACATCGGGAACAAGGCGTCCATCGTCCAGCAGCCAGATGGCCAGTCGCCCATCGCCGCCATCCCCCAGCTCCAGATTCAGCCGTCTCCCCAGCACAGCCGCCTGGCGATACATCACTCCCGAGCCCGCAGCAGCCCCGCCTCGCTGCAGCAGAACTACAATGTGCGCGCCCGGAGCGACGCAGCAGCAGCCAACAATCCGAATGCCAATCCGAGCAGCCAACAGCAGCCCGCTGGGCCCACTTTCCCAGAGAACAGTGCCCAAGAGTTCCCCAGCGGCGCCCCGGCCAGCTCGGCCATTGATCTGGACGCCATGAACACCTGCATGTCGCAGGACATTCCCATGTCCATGCAGACAGTGCACAAGAAGCAGCGCTCCTACGACGTCATCAGCCCCATTCAGTTGAACCGCCAACTAGGCGCCTTGCCGCCGGGATGGGAGCAAGCCAAGACCAATGATGGCCAGATCTACTACTTGAAGTGAGTTTGGGCAGATTTTAAAAATGATATGCATGAAGCTTTATTTAATACGTGTCTTCTTTATGAACTTATGAAAACTAAAATATTCTTGTGAGTCACAGAAATCTCATTGGCTTCGTTGGATGTCTTTCAAGTTTATCTCTTAATCATTACTAGCTCAACTAATACCCAAAACAGCAATCTCAACAATGGTGTTCTCTCTACTTGCAGTCATACTACAAAATCTACGCAGTGGGAGGATCCCAGAATCCAATATCGCCAGCAGCAGCAAATCTTGATGGCCGAGCGAATAAAGCAGAATGGTAGGTTCTATCTTAGATGTAATGCCTTAGATAAGCAAGTCGTTAACTGCCTGTGGCTGCGTCTCATTGTTAACCCACTTAAATCAGCCATCAGAGGACTAATTAATGCTAGAGACCAGGCAGGGATAAGATAGGCTCTAACTCATTCCAACTAACGCATGAACAGCACAGTACACAACCGATTTCAGGGAGTCCATTCCGTCCATTTTGAGCGCGCCAATGCACTTTTCGGGATTGGGTTGGAGTCTGATCATTTTGGCATTCGGAAGTGGGAGCTCGATTGGATTTGCTTTGAGCATACTCCAATTGATTTTGATATGTGCTGCATGCTGGGCGCCAGTGCCCCTCCGTTCTCATCCGCTTACACACTGCAGCATTACGTTGAAGACATATTTTAATTTGTTTTTATTTACTTTGGTTTGTAATTCATTGTTTTTGTTCGATAGATGTTTTGCAAACTACAAAACAAACTACCACATCGACCATTGCTAACAATTTGGGTCCACTGCCGGATGGTTGGGAGCAGGCAGTTACCGAGTCCGGAGATCTTTACTTTATAAATCACATTGATCGAACGACTTCATGGAATGATCCCAGAATGCGTAAGTCTCGTTCCACCACCCCGACTAGCGTAAGACAACGAGACACACAGATATCGTAGCGATATCGCTAGATAACATTGAGTGCGCAGTGGGCGGGGGGCCGATCACGTAATTCCCATGGCATCTCTGCTTTCACTATATAGTATAGTACTGATCTTGAGATAGAGGCCGAACACTCCACACTCCTTATCGCTCCATGCCTCGCCTTTACTAACTTAACGCCTTCCCTTACCGTGTATCTTTGCAGAATCTGGGCTTAGCGTGCTCGACTGCCCAGATAACTTAGTGTCTTCCCTCCAGGTAAGCATTCGCAGTTGCCGACCGCCGAGTTGGCGAACCGAGTTCCACGCCACTACCTCACTTTGCCCACTTTACGCTTTCAGATTGAGGATAATCTTTGCAGTAACTTGTTCAATGACGCACAGGCCATTGTAAATCCGCCGTCTTCCCACAAACCTGACGATTTGGAATGGTATAAAATTAATTAATTCAATGTATACATCTGTATTAGACCTAAAAGTTTTATATTTTGTATTATTCTAAATTAAATATTTTTCAAATTTTATAGTATTTCTTTACATAAACGAATTTGTGTGTTTATCATTATTACTGGGCGCCTTGTTTCTGGGTTTTAAAGCTTCCGACGATCAGTGAACGCACTGATTGAAAAGAAGATATCTGATTCAGATGACTTTCGAACGCCGAAGAGAGAGTTCAGGTGGATGAAAGGTGTGGTCAGCAGCGATGACTCATGCCGAAACCCGAATACCCCGACTATTGTAAAGTGCAAGCCAAGTAACCAAGTAACCAGAATGCGGCGTGCATTTGGACCAGAATGCACGCGATTCATGAGCTTCATTGAGTTCGATCTGTGACCGACCCAGCAGATTCAGCTTTACGTGGAGCCAAAGACATCCATGCTCATCGGTGTCATTCGCTTGCGAATCTGTTCGCGTTCGCTCTTTATCAATGCTTACCCATGAGTCACTTTTGCAAATATTCTTCTAATTTAGCATGAATTACTTATTTTCGTGATGTCAAGCTAGTCATCGTTTGAATTCTTTCAACAGCTTTCATAGATGATAAGAGTTGGACTTGGGTTTTTCACCACAGCTTTGTTTCAAGGAAATGAAAAATAAAAATTCGCCAAGTTTTCGTTATCTATTAAATATTAGTAATTTTATTTTTAACTATAATAATCTTACAATTTTACAAAATTTCTATAAAAGCGTACAACAACAGTAATTTTTTTTTTGCCGATTCTCTTGCGTCAAATTCATCTCTCGAACGATGGTGGCGAATACTTCGTTTACGTTTATCCGATCCTTTGCAGATGCCTCGATAAATGGACAGTCCCACAGTTGTGCCAAGGCATTACCTGTGAGGACGAGGAAAACAGTGGCGTAAATAAGAGCAGTCTCGTCTGGGGAGGGATATGGATGATGCCTACCTTCAGCGGTGGATACCTCTCTTTGGCAATCTAAATCGAATTTGTTCGCGACTAGTAGGATGGGTGCTGGCTGACTTCCTTTCACTCGAGTGATCACATTTTTCATACTAGAAATATCCTGTGGAGCAAAGCGAGACCATTAATTGGCATTAGTTGGAGTACTCAAGAGCAAGTTTGGGTTAAAAAGTACAAAGCAAACACGATGATGAACGCACAGGAGGGACTTGTGGCTTTCATACCTGAAATGTTTGATGGTTCGTAAGTGAATACATTACAATAAAACCATGACCATTTTTAATGTAGAGATCTCTCATGGATGCGAATTGCTCTGTGCCCGCGGTGTCCAATATTTCCAAGACGCACGGCGAGCTGTCCACCTGCAAAAGAGGGTAAATTGCATTAGTAAATTGTCTTGGGGCGTTGAACCCGCAGAAGCTGGCCCCATCTACGTACGTGGGCAAACGTACGTTCTACGACGTTCTCTTGGCTCGGTAGGGATTAATTGAAATAGTTATTTGCTCTTCAGACAAAGCTGCGGTATTAGGGGTTGTGCAAGTGCTGCCCACAAAATGGGGTGGTACACACGATGGCGGGCATGTGCGAATGCGGAAGAAACGCCTGCTCTTTGTCTTTCGACATCATTAGATATATTTTATTTGCCAAAGGCGGCACTTATGCGCCTGCAATGGGCTCGTTCCCGAGATCCAAGCAGTATCAGATATCCGATGGACTTGTAGCTGCGAGTGACTGCACTCGCATGTGTCACTCATTCGTTCTATGGCAAAAGGCTAACTCACGTCGCAGTAAATGTGAAGCATTTTGCTTTCAATTCGGCAGCACAATGCAGTTTTAATAGATAAACAGCATGGCGAGATACATACGGTTCCAGCTGATTGATTCACTCATCGAATCGGTTGCTTTGCAAGCCAAACTATGACAAACTATGAACTTTTGCGCAGGCTGCGATGCAAATGGCACTCTGCTCTGCGTAGAATGCACATTGTGGCTTGGGAACTAGTTTGGCTGGCTGCTCGAAACGAGAATTGCACTGCAAGGGAATGAAAATGCAGGTTTCGGAGTCGCTTAGCGTTATCAGTCCACTCCCTATTTAATAAACCCCCCGACTGCGGATGCGGACGCCTATGAATCATGTTTTCGGGCTGAAAACTGGCTTGGCCATTAATCCTTGCAGCAACACCCACGCCTATGCTCAAATATGCACATTTGGATGCACAGACGCCAGTGAATTTATGAATCTATATGTGGCCGTTCGCACATATGTACATATGTATGTACAATTAATCGCCCATTATATGTATCTACATATGTGCGCATACATTCATACATACGAACATTCGTATATGTACGGCTGTCTGTGCTGGGCCCGTGCTTACAGACGTTCGTATGTATGTGCGTGATTACGCTTAGTACATACATAAATATTTATGTAGATCTGTATGTGCGTGTGGCTGCGTTTGTAAATTGATTATGTCTGGCCGATATCGCGAACATATGCAGGCCCATACAATGTACATACCTCGATTTCCTTGCGGTAGAAGTCCTCGATGGTGGGATCGTACTTTTCAATAAAGCATCCCGAGACGAATTGCACTGTAAGGGCCGATTTACCAACTCCCCCCGACCCGAGCACAACAACTTTGAATTCGCGCATTGTTAAATCAGCTTTTTGTGTTATTCGATGCGTGCAATATAGATGCAAATGAGTCTTCTGTACGTGTTTATATTTAACACCACTGTGTGTATGTATTTCAACTCAAAAACCGTTTACAAAGCAAAATATTATGTATGGGTTGACATTGCGTTTCGATTCGCACGTAATGCACGGAAGTTCGGTGACAAAACTGCGCTCTGTTTGTGCCTCGTCCTCAGCAGGAAGCGTTTTTGGCTTTTCTTAAACACATATTATATTGTAAAATATAATAATCAAATGATAATTGATAAATGATGACACTGACACTTATGGGAAAATGGAACGATGTATAGAAGAAATGAAATAATGGTTTTAGAACAAAAACGTTAGGGGCAGATACACACGACAATTGAAACTGTTATCGATAGAGGCCTATCGGAATGTCAAAGAAAAAATATTTTTATAAAGTTATTTAACTAGGGATCTTAATTTTTAAAATGTATTTCCGATACGAATAAGAAAACAACGTGATCGAATTAAAACAGACTTACCATAATTACACTTTCATATTGAATCATGGCGAGCTTTATGTTTACATTGATTATATTTTGGTGATGTATTTGCAATATACATTAAGATTGTAACTTAAGTAAAAAATATACCGATAACATAACAACTTTATATAAATTGTATATAAAAAAAATATATAAAACAAGATAGCTGAATTCTAATTGCAAAATATAATTTGATTTCGTCGCTCACTTACGCTAAATAGCTGATACTGGTTCTTTCGGAAACATATTTAACTCAAGAAACCAGTAGTAATTGAACGAAACAAACTTAGTTTTTATGTAATTTTATAAGAACCACCCTTGCTATAAAAAAAAAGTCTTAAATATTATATTATAATTTTTTGTAATGCCTCAAATATTTTTCGTTCTATTTCATCATTCCGTATTGCATGAAATTGTGATAAGTGAACTTATCGATATAAACCCACCACCAGCGCGTATTCTTTTCCGGTCTGGTTCTTTCTTTCCGGTGTGGCTCGTTGAAAAGATTGGACGAAATGGTGGGAAATTTTTCTTATTTGTGTTTTTGATCAAATGTTTTGAATATATCGAGATACTAAACGTTCGTTACTTCTTTCTCCACCAGGCTGCACACAAGTCGTTCAGAATAAAGCAGAAGCTGGCTAAGAAGCTGAAGCAGAACAGATCCGTTCCCCAATGGGTTCGCCTACGTACTGGCAACACTATTCGGTAAGTTCGGTGTTGGTTTTCCATTTAAATGTTTAGTATTGCAGTGGCAAAAGTTTTGTAAGGGCAAAGTATCCCAACGCAAGTGCGTTTAATTGTTGAGTGTACTGTCACTACCTTATTTTTAATATTCTTAATAACATAAAGATCATTGGTGCAACATAATCTTATTCTAATATTAACTTCAACTTTCCGCTTTTTCTTTCAGTTACAACGCTAAGCGCCGTCACTGGAGGCGTACCAAGTTGAAGCTGTAAGCTGTTGATTCCAGGAGTTCCGCAATTTTGTGGAATGCTGAAGATCTTTTCGAGAATATGAAATAATAAATTCGTCTACAATTTGCGGATTAAATATACTCTCTTTTTATTTGTATCTTGGGAAAGGGGTGGCATACATGCATTCGTAAATGCAACGCAGGAAACCCAGGCGGAAAATGTGACCGAAAGCATTCTCCAGTAACGAAAACTGAACACTTTCTTATCAAGCATGTGCTTTTTGCGGGGCATGTGCGAATTGTTTACTTCTCATTTAATGGAAAGACCTTCCAAATATATAATTGTTTTAACAATGCAAGAGTTCTGCACATTGTTTTCTGCCTAATAGGAATTCAACTGTTAAACCGAACTAAGAAAGATTTTCCTATTGCGTTGCTTAATTGGCAAATCTACTCTGCTGAATTGATGCAATATTATGCACTTCTAGTTTTCCTCTTGTTTAACATTTAGCTAGCCTATCTGAAATCGCATTCACGGCCGCATTGAGCTCGAAAGTAAAATTCTGTCCGATTGGGTCAATTATTACAGACTGTATCGCGTACAATTTATTAATTCTGTTTAAAAAACTGTTTATTCCGCGGGGACTTCAATGGAGCCCTCGTTCAGTTCGTCAATAACATCGTGAGGGTGCTTTCCGTCAACGGTGCAGCCGACGCTCTGGGCGGTTCCCAGAACTTCCTTGCAGGTTCCCTTCAACTCACGGGCCATGGACCTGGGCCTCATCACGCGGGCGATGGCCAGAATGTCTTCGAAGCCAATGTTTCCACTGTGCTTGACTGTAAATTAAGAATATCTGCTGTTAATCGGGGGATCAAGCACAGAACCATCCAGTGCATGTGGGCACAGTGCGGTGGAAGCAAAGCTCCTCATTATCCACCACAGCCCGGCACAGGCATTGGAAGTCCAGTCCAGGATTGCCGGGCAATACTCACTGTTCTTCTGCTTCTTGCGGTCACGTGGGGGTTCCTTCAGAGCCTTGATGATCAGCGAGGCGGCGGAGGGAACCACGGAGATGGCGGCCTGTCGGTTCTGGATGGTCAGGCAGACGGTGATCTTCAGACCCTTCCAGTCGGAGGTGGCCTTGGCGATGTCATCACCGATTTTCTTGGGCGACTACAGAGAGACACTTTTGTTAGCGCGAATTGCACAAGTAAACAAACCGATTTGCATGCTTACCAGACCGAGGGGACCGATCTTTGGGGCCAGGGAGGATGTGGCACCGACTTCTCCGCCCACGCAACGCAGGTACACTGTAATTTGGGTGCAGAAATTCGTTATTGAAGATAATCCTCTATTATAAACTACGGTTTGCTCGAAGCTCAACTCCTCACAAAAACACTCGCTTACTTACCCAATTTAACTTCCGTTGGGTCGAATTTGGGAGGCATAGCGGTATCTTGGCTTGAACAGTCGCTGTAAGGCAAAGATTACGTTAGTTTTCGCCGATTTTATTTGAGACATTTTCAGCTCATGTACTTTACCGCAAAAAAGACACACAGAAAAAGAAAGAAGAAGCTATCGATTTCCGGGAGGACCGTTTGCAAGTGATGTATCGCCCAGTGCTATCGGAATAAAAAGTGTCTCGAATGGAACGCGGAATTGAAACGAGTGTAATGAGTTTATATTTTTATTTATTCTTAATTTGAAATTAGGCTTTAAGAAATCTTTTTTTTTTGTTGAAAATGTTAAATACTAGTTGATATATTTTAAGTTTAATTAAAATTCAGATTTACATTTTTTTAACTACATTTCATAGCGGTCGTTGTAAATATTTTTATCTTCTTGTTAGTTCAGTTAGTTCAATTTTGTTAGTTCAATCTAATATTTATTTATGATTATGCAAGTAATTTATATCTGCTAGCTGAAGAAATACTTATTTGAATTTTCTCTATCAACTTACTAAACCGATTTACAAGACAATTGGTATATCGATTGATTGGCATTTGGCTTAAAAAATTATCGATTATTCTTCTAATCTTACAACTTATGAAAATTGTTTTTATTGTTTTTGTACTTTTACTTGACCTTTCCGAAAGTCGGTACATCAATGTTGAAATGTTATTTAACAACGGCATTTAAACCGTACATATGTACATGTACATACATAAATTGGTACTATACGAAATTCCGACCTGCCTCAAACAATATGCCTCCTCCATTCTCTATATCCGAGTACCTTATCTTTTTCAGGATACACTACACTTTTAAATGGGGTGTAGCAAAGCTCAGTAGCGTTGTCAATAATACAAGTTCATCTTGTACCCATTCAAAACCGGTAGCGTCACCCCATCTGGTTCCCGCCGTTTACCATCACAATGCTAAGTGACGCCATTCATTCGTGCGTCCAGACCAACATTTTGTTTACTTTTCCCATTTAGCTGTGCGAATTAGAATAAAGTTTGCTGAAATAAAGAGCTTAAACCCAATGAAAAACAGGAGAATCATAGTTTTACGGATGACGTTTAGGTAAAAAATTTTATTGGCAAACGTGTATCTTGTTACTTAGTTATTCAAACATGATGCTTCGAGTTTCTGTTATATTAATTACAATCGTTAGAACCAGATTTAAGATGTAGAGCCAACTAGCCTATAACAGCATCTTTGAATAAATTTGTTTCAGATGTAAATGCAACAGAAATTTACAGCGACACATTTTGCCTATTTGTCCAGAGCAGTATTGGTTTTAATTGCGATAACGCACTCCTCTCCGCACGCCTTGAGAACGGTGCACTGAAAAAGTATAATTAAATTATTCTCTGCGAAATAATAATATGGTGTCGAGGCAAACTCACCAGTAAGTCCTTGCCACTATCAAAATCTAAACGCAATTGTTCACCCAATTCGCCCTCTGGAACCTTCAAGTCTTCACGCAGATCTCCGCTCTCGGTCATCAATGTAAGGAAGCTATCGTCACTAATAGCAATCAACTGAAGGTCCTCCCTTTTGACATTGGGCACATCCATGTTATGAGTAGATGGGCAAATATCTTCATATCTGCAAAGACGACGATAGACAAAGCAGGCGTTAAGTAAGAGGATCTGGATTTGGCTTGAGGTGGCGTCGCCGCGTTGAACTCTAATTTTCCTCCATAAATTTATTGATAACTTTGGTCCAAGATAAGATTGCTTGCGCACACTTTTCGTTGATTACATTCAAGAGCAGCGCGTCGCTTCCTTTGTGTTCTCCGCAAATGCTGCTGCCACCAGATAGGAAGAAATATGCGAATATACTCACTTCTTGTTAGAGAAAATATCAATGCCAACCATATGAACCTTGGCGTGTCCGTGCTTTCCAGTCTTTGAAGTAGACATCTCGACAATCTTGCATGGCCGCGACTTCAGCATGACGAATCCGTTTTTGCGCAATGCCGAACATTGCATGGGATAGGTCGTCGATGCGCCGGAATCCGTGGTCTCGAATTGATCGTCCAACTCAGCCATATCTGCCGCACAAGACACAAGATGTGATTGAATTAATTATTTATCTATTTAATTAACTGCCGATTAATTGGGATTTGAATGCATTTACACTTAGGCACAAAGACACTAGCTGGTGTTGAAAGCACATTATATACCTCGGCGTTCTATGGGTACATACAGACACAGACGGATTCGCACATATGTATGTAAATACGTGTGTGTGCAAGCCGAAAAAATGCATACATACGTATGTATATATGTGTCGGCAAATGTATGTATCCGAAATGTCATATGCCAAATTGCATACCCAGGCACTTGGCACTTTAGTGTTCAAACATTTAATTTGGCAAAGTCATCGAGACACACGGCACTTGAAAGTTGTGTACTGCATTTTTGCACTTGTATGTGTGTATGTGTGCTTGTGTGAGTGTAAGCACTTTCTTTCGCATATTACTGAATGTGCCGAGATGACCGGAGGTTAATTCTGGCTTCCAAGCCGTTTTTGACCGTCTCCTCCGGCTGTAAGTGCCATTTAGGTCGTCCGCCGCTTCTCCGGCGAATTTGCAATTTTTTTATACACAAAAATGCGAAATTACTAACCTACTTGCAAAGTCCAGTGACTGTTCCAACCGAAGATGTAAAATGAAAGAACCCTGCTATCGAATCAAACCCACGTTTTGTTTCCGGTCAATAATAAGAAACGCACAGTGCTGCATCTTAGCACACGGATTGTCAGCACCGGTCGCTGTGCCAGTTTAGGAACTGTGGGAATGGAACGATAAGGCCGATGCCGTATTTTCGCCAAACTTACAATGGCCTGCCAACTCAGTCTTAAATTTGAAAACAACTATTTATAAGCTATATGTGTATGTATGTATGTATGTTGCAAGTAAACACTTAATTTTTTGTTTTATTATGTATTTGGTGCTTAAAATGTCTCTGTAAGTATAAATAATGGTTAAGACTTTAGTTTGCTCTGTTCATTTACACAATGTATACGCATGACTCGAAGACTATAGCAATTTACTGCTGATTTACTTTTTTAAAATAAACCTCAATGGGCAACGACGGTATGAAATTATCGTTTTCCAGGTGCGACATTTTTCTGGACCTTTGCGGCTTTGACCTTGCCTTAATATGGGGCTGCCTCATTTTTAAAGTACCACTGGAAATAGTCATAATTGCCGATTCTGTGACCAAAGCGTGTTTTTCTTCTGATATACCATCGGCGCGAGATTTTGCCAAAGTGTGACTTATCGCCTGCGTAGCGTTTCGAACGATAACATTATCATCGACCTTCGTCGATTTCCGGGGTGTTGCTGTTGTTCGGCGCTTAAGCTTTTTTATCGTTTCGATATCGGTATCAGCTGTTGTGTTTTTCGCGGCTTCTGGCATTGCAGTGGAGTTCAAGTGCTTGCGCCGTTGGTAAATTCTTTTCGGTAAACTCTTTTTGAATTCTCCCATGGCTTTGCTGGAATCTGTAGAATTTCTCGAAATCTGCACCGGAACCTTTTTGGTCGATGCCAAAACTCGCAGTTTTCTCAGTTTTCTATTGACGTTTGTTCTTCTTCTTGGCGGTGTGGGCGTAGTTGTTGTTGTAGTCGTTTCCAAAGTGGTGTGGTTGTCAAGAACAGCTGTAGTCGTTAGATTCTGAACGTTCTTCGGCGTTTCCCTAGTTGTAACCAGGTTTTTAAGATGAAGCTTCAAAAGTTTCAGTTTAGTTTCAATGCTTGAAGAGAAGTTTTTGGTCGCTTTCAGGGATTTTAGTCTGTGCTTATAGGATCCTGTCGTAACATTCGCCGTGGAATAGACGTTCTGAGCGGGTTGCGGAGTTGTCCATTTCGGGGGATCCTCAGAAGCCGCAGCTTCGGTTGTTGTGGTGCTGGAGGTAGTGGGGCTAAACCAGCTTGGTCGGGTGCTATATCTGTACTCCATTTCCAAAGCAGTGGTTTTCCCCGGAAAAGTGAATTCAGTGGTCGTGGTTGTTGTAGTTGGAGGCGGCGTGGTGTGCTGAAACCGCTCGGTGAAAAGCTCCTGGGGCCTTTCCGTTGTGAGAATTTGGTGACTGGGCCGAAATTGCTGGTCTTGTGCTGGAGATTTGCCGAGTTTCGATGCGGAATGGGGGAGAATCACGTCGTCAAGGGTGAAGTAGGTGTGCGCAACGTAGTTGAAGTAGGGCAAAGTGGTTGTCGTGGTCACCGGCAGGTCACTGGTCTTGCTCTGCGAGCTGTATTGGTCCTTGGCATACTCCTGGAACGGAATCTGGAGGCAGTTTTCGCGGCACTTGTTCCAGCCGTCGTTGGAGGCGTGGGTTTCGGAGTGGTTCCACAGACTCGGAGCGCCAATGAGGCGTTCTGCGCTCGGAAGGGTTCCCGTCGTGAGGGGCACGAAGGCGTTGACTGGGGCTGAACTGAAACCAATAGGTGCGTTTACCGGAGGGGAACTGTACTCAATCGTGTTGAGCGGGGCCGCAACGAAGTCAACGGTGGAAGTAGCAATGGGCAGGAGTGTGCTCTTGAACCCATTCACTTGGCTCAAGTCCCTGAAGATGCTCCTGAAAGAAATCCACTATGATTATACGTATGCACAAATGGATGATATGTGCGCTGATATAGACCTCTTCGAGTTCGCATAGGCCTCGTGGAACTGGACAGGTGAGGGCACGTATCGGGGCAGCATGTGCATGTTGCGCATGTAGTTTTTTAGACGCATTTTGCCCACCAGGATCGGGGTCCTAGCGTTGTACCAGTAGAACTTTCGCATGGCGTTCGGGTGCTGTCTATAGAGGACGATCCCTGGATGATCCACGGGCCACATCTGAAAGTCGATGCGGGCGTTCATACTTTCGCTTTTCCTGGCGTCGAATGCTTACCTGGCGTTTTGGCCTCATGTAGCTGGCGGATGACTTTATGCTCAGCAGTATGTACAGCAGTCCTGAAGCGAAGCGGGTGAGCTTAATTCGAATTTATTGATTTTAACCTCCATACCAGTGGTCATGTAAATGACAATAATGCTGCCTTTCACTTTCCCCAGCATCTTGAGCGATTGATTTTGGCTGCAGACAGTTCAAGACTAGCAGCATTGGTTTTTCATCCACATTACTTGCTACTTGGCTGGGAATCAAAGAGATGATCGACTTTTCAGGGATATATGCATTTGCCAGATCACTCACACTTGTGGTAAATGTGCATTTAATTTTCTTATTATATTTTATCCGCCTAGGTTCCCGAGTGAATGATTGTTGCCAAGTCAGTGCCCAGATGCTGCATCCAAATGGTGGCGTGTGTGCTATGGAGCATAAAACGCAACGCTTGGACAAGCCCATCTTCAGTTATAATTGTTGCATCTATATAGTTGGATACACTTTCAAAAGGTATGCACACTTTCGCAGCCCAACGAACCGATTCCCTCGCATCTTTGATACCCATTAGTGCATCTGAACATTGCGTGCAGTATGCAGTTGCATTTCAAAGCTACGAGTATGTTTTCTTCTTATCTCTCCATTAATCTAAACGACACGCTCGATTTGCATCAGAACTTGCGTGCATCCCTCCGTATTTAAATAAAGGATGGACATCATATATTTTCGAATTAGTCACGAAGAAATTGTGGAAAGGATTTCATGAATACGAAATGTGGCGGAAGTCAGTAATGAATTTTCGAGGATTTATAAGGTCTTTTGTGGAAAATAAAGGGTAAGAGTCAGCGATTCGAGGATATTGTCTACGGTTCGCAAAACCATCACTCTTTGCAGGCTGCTTTGGATTTTTGTGATTGGCATTTCTGGATGGAGCACCGTTTCCATATTGGTTCTATTGAAAACCAGATACGAAACGGACTCCACGACAATAGGGGTCTCGACCGCCTACAGTCGCTGGATAAACACCTTCCCATCGATAGGAATCTGCTTAACAAAAAGCCGAGCGTTTAACGAATTCAAGGCAATGATGCGGGAGTATTTTCAGGAAGACTTTGCCTTCTCCTTTACAAGAATGATATACGAATATGCTTTTCTCAACCCCAACAACATATTTACGAAGGAGCCTACCAAGAATACAAGTTACCCGTACAATTTCAATATTTTGGATATAAGAAGAAAGGTGTCGGTGTCGCATGGGGGGGGGGGGGACTTTGGATTATATTTGAACTAAATTACCATTTGCACTTCTAGATGTTTCCAACCAATTGTACTGAATGCTTTAAAGAAATATACTTTCGTGGCGAATTGGTGACAGACTGCGAGGAGATATTCAAGTTTCATGTGACGGAAATGGGCTACTGCTTTCTGGCGAACAATCTATTGGACTAGTTAGTGTTAATATTTAGTAGTTCAAATCGCGAATAAAATAAATGCCTACTCCAGTGACAGCATCGAAGAAATGCCTCTCAGGTATTCTTCGTTGGATAACAACCGAAGTCTGCGACTCTACATGCGAAGTTCTGTTATGTATAAATATGAGGTGAGATGGGATACGTTTCGCTGGGCTAACACATAGCTAACAAAATAACACTTGTGCTCATCATCTAAGATGTACGTCAACAGTCCCGAGGATCTGCCCTTCTTCAATTCCTTGACCTATACCATCTCCACCGACCCCACAACATACGCCTTCAACGTCGAGGAGATTCACAACCACGAAGGTGTCATCGACGAGCCCATTTCCCAGCGCAAGTGCAAGTTCCCCAGCGAGAGTTCCATCGAGGGGTTTCCTTACAGGTAGGAGTAGGTGAGTGAGTTACTCATCCGGAGTTACCTGCTTCTGCTTCTTCTTTTTCTGTTCCACGCAGCTTCTCGGCCTGCATGTCTATCATCCGGAGTGAGTTTGAGATGAAAACTTGCGACTGCTCTCTATTCAACCCAAAGGATCGCAGTACGTGAGGCACTTGAATGATGAAAGTAAAGGTGACTTCATTGCCCTGTTTCTTTTGCAGACGAAAGTCTCTATTGCGGATTGCAACACGCGGATTGCTTGATTAAAGGTGACTATGTCTTAGACTTTGACCGATGAAATCCGTTGTCAATGTTAATGATAATCGAATTACAGAAGGGTTTGCAACCAGAGTTAAGGAGTACGTCGGTAGCAGTACGGTTTGCCTGCCATCCTGCGTGGAGCAGCAGATAAGTCTAGTGGGGTAAAGGCCCCAAAATAGTTTATATCCTTGCTAATAGCCCATCTTCTCTGGCAGGGTCATAACTGAAAATGGAACACTCTACAATAATAATACACAGATCACCGAAATTCAAATAGCCTCTCCACCCACGGTGCGGTACGAACGAAAAGTCACCCAGACCAAGCTGGATCTAATAGGTATGCCTGCTGCCAACCCAATCGGCTAACTTCGGAACTAATCCCGCCGAATCCCGTTTCAGTCGGCATCGGAAGTGTGGCAGGACTCTTCTTCGGCGCCTCCCTGCTGAACCTACTGGAGATCATTTCGTACTTCATTAAAAAACTCAAGACCATGATTTTCGGTTAGGACCTTTATTGCTTTTCGCTCTTTAGCCTCGCAACAGCTTGTGCACAAATAAATAAGATAATTCGGATTGAGCGAGCATAAGTGAGCCCTAATTATTATTATCGAACAAGTCAAGGTGATAGTTTGCGATTTCGTTTTCTATAAAGATATTAAGGTCTCGGGAGTTATCATTCTTAACTTTATGCACAGAAGTATTAACATTTTGTTTCTTATAACGCAGCCCGACTCTGAAAAGAAGTACGTAAGACAGCATTCTCCCGCAACGTGGTATTCGCTTACATTCTTATAGAGGGTATGTCAGGAGAGCTCCTCATTTTGTCGGAGGACTTTGCTCTCAGGTAGCGGTGCTTGATATCGACGCCAGAGTGCTCGTCCTGAAAGGAACAGGATATGGCCACCGTTCAGTTATGCACTCACTGCAACGAGGTCCGCTTACTCACATCTCTCATGTTATAGGTGATTACCAGGTTGCTAACGAAGCTCTCCAGGAACTCCGGATACGAGTCCAGCACGTCCAGCAAATCGTCCCTGTGCAGTTTGTGGATATCACAGTATGTCAGTGCTCTCACCACGCCGTTCGACTTTCCGACCGTTGGGTAAATACACGGATTTTCGCCAAATATATCGTTTTTACCTTGAGCAAGAGGAGTTTTGATTAATTATCAATTGCAAATGCCAACGAACTATAACTTCTTATGCAGTAGTAATTAAAGTAAACTCTGAATGTACGGAAAATCTAGCATGCAACTATATCTCTATAGAACACAGTTCACAACTAGAAAAAAAGAAGAGGTAGAGAGTGTCTTATTTATGAGTTTAATTTTATGTACGACAGTTGGTCCGAAATCACTGAACTCACCAAGTACAACAATATTGCCGGCTCTCTGGATTTCTATGGATCCCCTGGCTATGAAGTACAATGAGGTGAGCACATCTCCTCGGTGTACTAGGATATCGCCAGGCGGGGCATGGGTGGTTTTAAACTTAAGGGAGAACGCTCTGCAAGTTCAAGTACTCGTTCATTTTCCATACTGGTTCGCTTGGACACAAACTCACCGTAGGCAACCAGGACTTGCCTCCGAGAAAGCGGCACATGTCGTCAATAGCTTTCTGTTCAAATGCAGGCAAATGTCGGCTTGCAGGCACTCGGGGAATCCCTTGAGCAGCGAGTTCATGTCGATGCCATTCGTATCTGAAAGGGCAGTGGATTATTAGAGGATTAGGCTAGGGAAGAGGAAGGAGGTCAGATGGTATTACAGGTCCAGGCGTGCTGAAAGTACTCCTCCAGTCTCTGCCTGAGCGGGTTCGGTATCTGCAGAATAGGAATAGGTGCTCAGTTCTATACTTATAGGATGTGCGTGCTCAATACCTGGTGAAAGCGAATGAACTCCCTAACGCGCAGCATTTGCGTGTGATATCTGGCGGTTCCCGAGTACAGCCTTTGAATAATGGCAGATACGTTTCCAAAAATACTTGCATACATAAGAGCTTGAGGGGGGAAATTAAAGGTCTCATTACACGTATTTAAAGAAATATATCGATGTTGCCTACATCCAACGAGCATCACGCAAATAGTGAATGCCTTTTCAGCATCAGTATTCGGTGCCACATTGCCAAATCCCACGGAAGTGAGCGAGGTGAACGTGAAATACAAAGCCGTGATATAGCGCGACTGCAAGAGGATCGGTTTAGAGTCATGCGGATTACGAGTAGATGGACGGAGGGAAACTCTACCTTTATAGAGGGACCACCAGTGCGGTTGTCGAAATAGGGTTCTTGAATATCGTAGGCCAACGAATTGAGCCAACCGATGTTCTTGGAAGCGATAGACTTTTCCGCATTTCCAATCGCATACCTTAAATAGAGTTAAGCAATTCCAAAAACAAATCGACTATTATCAGGCTAGTTTACCATATGCATGCCAACCAATGGGCAATCAAAATAAAGGTCGCCATCAACAAAATAAGAACTGCGGCTCCGTATTCCGAATAACGATCTATTTTTCGGGCCACGCGAACGAGTCTTAAGAGTCGAGCTGTTTTTAAAAGTCCTATTAAGGTAGTTGTCTGAAATGCGGAGTGCAGGCATTAATCAATTCCATGTAGGAGTGCATAGATGGCTCTCACCTCGTCGGTGTCACTGCCCACCAGGAGCAAATCGAACGGAACGGCGGCCACGAGATCGATTAGGAACCAGCCGCTCAAGTAGTGAACTGCTATCCGTCCGGGATGGGATACCTAGAATGAGTGTGGTTTGTTTAATTTCCAAATTTGAGTACTCCACCACGCTGGCCACTGACCACTTCGTCCTGCGAGTTGACAAAGGTCGTTCGAAAGTTTATTATAATGTCCACGATGAAGGTAACGTCCACTGAAAAGTTCCATTGATAGCTTAACCCACAAAATGCAGCATTAGTGCTCACCAATCAAATCGATGATGACAATTGGATCGGAGTTGATGTATTTGCTGTTCCGCCGCTGGTAATCCTGTTCCCCAAGCAAAAAGGCAGCCACGTACGGCGTGAAGATGGCCGTGTACATCACCAGGATCAATATTATCCAATCCCACACAGCCTTAAAGGGCGAGTAGTGCAGGAGGGTCCACTTGTGATAGTAGTTATTCTGCAACTTCTGGTCCAGCAGTATGTTTCCGCCCAGGGAAGTAATCTGATGATTTGAATTCAATAAATATAGTACTTTAATCGGCTGATTCAGATACCATGTCTGCATACCATGTCATTGGGATCCTGCCCCTTCGGCTCGCTTTTTGATCCGAGCAGAGCCTCCTTGTCCAGCATGTCGTCGTAGGAGTTCCCCATCACGTTGTCCGTCGGCTTTTCGGCCTGGTTGTATTTGAGGTTCTTGAACATGCACTCGTAAGAAGTGCCTTTGTGGGTCTGGAAGAGGTCGGCGTTATTTTTACGCAAGGGATCATACGAGCAGAGGAGATCGCATTCCCGCCGGGCGGACACCTGATAGTTCTTAATGTACAGCTTCTTCTTGTCGCACTTAATGCATTTCTTGAAACTTTTCTGCTTTTTGTGCTGACTTGGCTTGGATTCGAGTGGGATACCATTGGTTTCGACAGCATTTTCCCCCTTCATGGGCTTCACTTTTTTCAGGCACTCCCTTTTGTTGTTGATTTTGAATAGAAGAGGCGAAAAGAAGCAATCTGCCGTGATTTTCGTGCCTGGCCTCTCCTTCGATTTTCCACCAGCCTTCAGCTTTAGGGCTTCATCATCGTTAGTGGGTCGAGTCCTCAGGAATTTGTGGTACACCAGAGTGTTGTGGTCGGACACGTTTTTCGGAAACCGCGCCAAACTCTCCTTCTTGTCGTCGAACATGCTGGCGTTAATCAGGATATCTGAAACGAAAACCTGCTTCTTTTCAATCTTGTTCAGGTTGCACATGAGCGAGAAGAGTTCCCTCTCCACAAATTTGTTCGATTTTGCAGGGCAATTGCGCTTGAATTCCTTCACAGGCGGTTTCTTGGCCGCATTATCGTTAATATTGTTGTTGGACATGTACAGCTCGCATTGCTGCACTATTTTATCCAATTTTCGAATTTCGCTCAGTTCCACGCAAGATTTGTGGGACATTTTTAAGTCTGCAAAGTATAGAAACGAAAAAGTGTTGCAAATTATAATCAAACATTCGCAAAGCTCAGAATATCCGGATTCGTAAGCAAATTCAAATAAATCTTCGCTTAAAAACAACTTAATAATAAATCCAAAATTTCCACTTACTCCAGATTGAAATTGGCGAAAACTGCGATTTCTTACCTAATGCACTTTCTTATTTACTTGCAAATCAAAACAGAACAGGTATGACATGCACGCGGAGAAATCAGGAGTGGAAAATCATTTTCAATCAATTAAAAACACTTCAATTCGATCTTGTTCGTTACACATACTCTACTTTTTAAATATCATAGATAAAATAAAAAAATGAATAGATGTATGTAAATACATGGCATTTTCATTTCGAAGTCAACTGCTTTATAAGACCAACTTTTTTTTCCCGGTGTAATCAGGCTTTGCTTTTCTGAAATTTTCAGACATGCGTACTGCTTTCGGTTTTCAAAGATTCGAAACCACCGTGATTTTCGAACCATTGTTATTTTCCTTCTCGCATTCGGTCACACTATTTTCAAACGTAAACAATTGATTTTTCCTGCTAAACAAAAGTGGTTGAAAATGTCGGGAATCGCTGCCAAAAAGATTGCCGAAGCGGAGGACCTGGTGAAGCAGGCCGAGAAGAGGTATCCCCAACAAAAATATCCTTATAAAGGGGTTTCCAAATAACACCCATCTTTATTTGCAGCTTGAAGTTGTCCATGCTGAAATGGGTTCCTGATTACGATAGTGCTGCGGATGAGTATTCCAAAGCTGGTGAGTTTCACAAAGTAGGAGTGACTAATATCACCCAGAGTATCTATCTATAAAAACATTGTGACATCAATGAGATATGTAAATACTATGAATTACAGCTAACGATTATCCCAAAGTATCCATAACTTGCAAGATACACACATATTGGTGTACAATTATGTATCTTTCTTTTACATTTTTAATTGCAGCCACTGCATATCGAATAGCTAAAAGTTATGATAAGAGCAAGGAGTGTTTTCTGAAGGCAATCGACGCCTATAAAAACAACAAGTCTTGGTTCCATGCTGCAAAGGCATACGAACAGGTGAGCTTAAATTGAAGTTAATATAAGTGAAGTTAATAGGAAATTTAAACCCTCTAAATGTGCACATCTTCTAGATCATTTTGCTGTCAAAGGATGCCGATAAGCTACACGAAGTTGAGGAATACGCCAACAAATCGGCGAGTTTGTATCAACAGCACGGTTCCCCAGAGGCAGCCGCATCCGCCTTGGATAAAGCCGCCAAGTTAACTGAATCCAAGCATCCTGACATGGCTTTGCGCTTCTATCAGCATGCTCTAGAAGTCATAATGGTTCGTCCTATTTGACACTGCTCTAGTCAATTCCATTCTTAAACTATTAATTTTATACTTACCCGACAGATCGAGGATTCCGTCCGTCAAGCAGCCGAGTATGCATCAAAAGTTTCCAGGATACTGGTCAAACTAAGGAGGTATGTACCTATGATTGCAACGAATCACTTTGGGTATCCTTAGCTTATATCATCCAATCACTCCAGGTACGACGAAGCCACGAATGCGCTCAAAAAGGAGATCAGCTTGAATCAGCAAACGGAATCTTACGGACAAATTGGACGCCTAGTTGTGGCCTTGGTGATGGTCCAACTGGCTCGCGGGGATTCCGTGGAAGCCGAAAAGACCTTCAGGGAGTGGGGAAACTGCTGCGAGCCAGAGGAAGTGTCCACACTGCAGACCCTTCTGCAAGCCTTCGATGACGAGGATCCCGAGTTAGCTGCTAGGATGCTGGCATCCCCATTCATACGACATATGGATGTTGAGTACGCTATTCTATCTAAAAACATTCCACTACCTCAGGGTATACAGATGGAGAAGAAGGCTGGCGACACTGCTGCTGTGAGTATTTTTATTCTAAAAATGGAATTTGCAATTTTTGTTTTGTAAATTTGGCTCTTATTATGATGTTATCGATAGGCGATTGAATCTGCCTTTGTTGTCGATAGAAGACTTGGGACAGTGCGAAGCAGTAAACTAAATAGCTAACAAGAATTTCGTATTTTCTCTCTTTCTCTCTCGCAGGAAACCAACGACGCCGAGGACGAAGGTGGCTTGTGCTAAATTTCTTAATGTTCGGTCTGCTTGTTAGTCAAAATATATTTATCGTTAATAATATCGCTTTTAACATATTATATTAACTGTTAAATACAAATTTCATCGCAATCGTTGTACTAATTAATAAATACTAAGATCAATACTATACAACAAAGAATATCATTAGCTTTGGGATGAATTGATATTGAAGTAATAAATTGTAGCTATAAGTGTAAACTATGTATATATATTCTATGTTCCAAAACAGCGAATGTGTTAAGATTCAAATCTGTAAATCTTCAGCTTTATTACACGAAAGTATAGTGCAATTTGTTAATATAAATAAATAAATTAACTCAAACTATACTATGTATTTTAAAGCACCCTAAAATATTTGACATTTTGAAAGATCGAAAGTGTGCCATTTCACCGTTCCAAACGCTTCACAAACGTCGCGACGCGTCACGACGCATGTTGATACTTTGCCGGCGCCTGGCAACCCTAACCTGTGCGAAATAACCGACCAAATTGATTCGTCCGGTTGTTCGTGAAAGAAGGCGGAAGGTTAAACAGTATTTGTAAAATATATACTCGGCGAAGCAGCAATTTGAGAATTGTGAAAGCGAAAAACTACAGGAAAAATGGTACGTACACTTGGGACTCGCATTCAGACTCGGTGGTAAAAGCGGCCGGTCATTGTGCACTTTTGGAAGCGAGGTGGAGTGCAAATAATGTCTTCGATTCGATGAATCATATAAGCATCTCTCCTTTGAAATCTGTATATACATACATATTTAGATAAGTGTGTATATATCAATCATACATATATTTCCACTTTTTTTTGCCTATATGTTCGTTGGCCATATTCGGGCATATACATGGTCATGAATGTGTGCGTATACATATATACCAAATTAGTCATTGGTAGCAGCGGATATTACTCATTTATTGGAGTGTTTCATACTTCTCAGCCGCCACTCACACTCATAACTGGCAAATTCGCGAAAGGCAATCGCGAAAGAATGCTCCAAAGTGGCAGCTGGAAAAATGGAGCGATTAAAAATTGAAATGTTGGAAAGAGAAATGCACACACATTGGATTTTCATGTCTATACATATATATATTTTTACACACTTGAGCGTGTGTGGGTATACCGCTTTTTTTATATTTCGATGGCTATAAATATGTGCGTATGTATGTATCTGCGGGGCAATGCTTAATGCTTATTTTCTCGCAGACGCAAAATGTGTGTACATATGTACGTCCATATTACCATACAGAAATATGTATCAATATATATCCATATATGTATCTGCAGGCATACATATTTAAGGTGTGATCGTTTCCTTGCCGCCTTGCGGATGTTCATACATACATACACATGATGTTTAGCTGTGTGTGTGCAGCAGACGACTGTTTGCATGTGGGACGATTTTGATTTTCTCGACATTTTCCGAATATTATGGAAAATCGGGCATTTTCCACCGTTTTGTGAGCGCAACGAAATCGTGGGGAAACAGCCACCTCCCTTTTAGTTTTCTTTCTCCCTCTTGTCGGCTTGTTCTCACCCTTAAACTTGCCGGCACTTGTGAACTTACCCTTGAACTTTCCGAGCGCCGGGAAAAAAAGAAAGGAAAATCTAACTGTAAATGGTGCCACGCCCACCACTCCCAGATAAATCGGCGTGCCAAGTGTGCGCACGCCTTAACCGGTAAAAGTTCTGCGGTGGCAATGCAAATAAAGTAGCATAAATTATTTACCTTTATGTTTGTTATTGCCGGCAATCAAAGAAATAAAATTGCAAAGTCGAAAAGGGACGGATATACTGTCAGCTGAAGGTGGGCAGTTATGTCTGCCAGTCAGTTACATACGCACATATGTACATCAGTGAGGTACAGGGTGCCTCGTGTCTTATGTGGGCATAAAACATTGAACTTCACTTATTTTTTTTTACAATTCAACTACTTGGTACTTCATGAACATTTGTTTTAAGGGAATACTTGGGGAAACGCAAAGAGAGCACCCTGTATCACATACATGCACACACACTTGGTTGACAGTTTGGCGCGCATTGAACATTCAAAATACATTCTCTGATTTGCATCTCTACCTTCTCTCTCTCTAAAGGCTTCTGGTGTAACTGTGTCTGATGTCTGCAAGACTACATACGAGGAAATAAAGAAGGACAAAAAGCATCGCTATGTCATCTTTTACATTCGCGATGAAAAGCAGATTGATGTGGAGACTGTGGCAGATCGCAACGCCGAGTACGACCAGTTTCTAGAAGATATCCAGAAATGCGGACCTGGAGAGTGCCGGTAAGTTCCGCCGGTTAGAGACACCCAGACCCATCGAAACTAACCTAATTTAACATCTATTCGCTTGCACAGGTACGGACTGTTCGATTTCGAGTACATGCACCAGTGTCAAGGCACCTCTGAGAGTTCAAAGAAGCAAAAGCTGTTCCTTATGTCGTGGTGTCCCGATACTGCCAAGGTATGTGAATAGCCAGTTGCCAAGTAATGGCGCAGAACTCATTTCGATATCACACACCCACAGGTCAAGAAGAAGATGTTGTACTCCAGCTCCTTCGATGCTCTCAAGAAGTCGCTCGTGGGCGTCCAAAAGTATATACAAGCCACTGATCTTTCCGAAGCCTCCCGGGAAGCCGTCGAGGAGAAACTCCGGGCCACCGACCGCCAATAAACTGTACGAGCACTGTGCATTGCATTTAACAAACAAGGCATGCATGAAACAGCGATGGAAACACGTATCCTGTTGAGATCGCCAATTTGTATGAGAATTTTCTACATAATTTGTATTTTCAGTAGAAATAAAGAATGAAATATTTAACTTGACCAAGTCGCGTTTCCGCTGTGGTAAAAATCTCGTACCGCAGAATACACTTTATTATAAGGAGCAAAGATTACATTGTACATATGATGACGGTTCTAACTTATAGACCGAACGCTTAATAGCCATGCTGGATCACTAGAGTCTGGAGAACCTTTCTAATCTGGTGGCCAGTGTTCAGGCACGACTTCAAGCCCAGCGAGAAGGCCACCGTTAGGATGTCGATTGCGTGTTCCTGCAGCAGCACCGACATCTCCGGCAGATTGTCAATGGCCGTCGCTGCCACCGAGGAGTTCTCGTCCCGCAGGCACTGAATGTAGGCGTTAAGGGTGCACAGGTTGATGTCCGAATTGCCGGGATTGTGCTTCAGATGCCTGATCAGTATGATGAAGGCGATGGACCGGATCTGGGCACTCGGCGAGAATATAAGGTTGAGCAGTCGTTCGAACAGCTCGTTGATGAACACAAATCTCTTGGAAGTGAGGCACTCCAGCTCCTGCATGGGACCCAAGACCACGTCCTCCGTGTTGGACTGCTTTATGATCTTGACCAGATCGAGGAAGTGCGGCGATATGTCCGTGTAGTTCGACCGGCTGTACGAGCCCAAGGTTAGAACCGATAAGGGACCCCTACTGCTGCTTGGATCGATGGGTGTTTGCGGATTCACTTCGATGGGATCCTCTGTTACCACGGGCTTGCTGGCCGATGGCTTTACATCGAAATGCTCATCCAGATCGTACTCGTACTTAACTTCCTCGTCGTCCAATTCCGTCGCCGAGTGCGACTTGTGCTGCAGCAGGGCAACGGCCTGGACCAAAACCTGCAGTTTGCCTAGTGAGGTGTACTTGGCTGCAAGTTCCTTCAGGATGCCCACGTACTGTTCGATGAAGAGCAGAGCACTTGAGGGATTGTAGTTGATGTAGGCTTGGAGCATCTGCACAAACTTGTTCAGCATTTGGCAGGCCTCTTTTACGTTGCTGTGGTGCTTGAAGAAGTTGAAGTAGCACGACAGCGTGTTTTGGATCTCGTTCTTGTACGCCTCCTCAAAGATGGTTGGTTGCAGCAGCTCCAGCGTCCTCAGGATCTGTACAAATCGGTGGAAGTGGTGCTCCTCGCGCAGGGCCTTCATGCTGAGCTGGGCCCGACCTTGCATAATGGACGACAGCACGCCCAGCTGGCGAAGGAAGAGAAGCGGGTGGGAGGCAGCCAGCTTGCGAAGGAGCAGCTCGGTGTCCGTGGACAGGGTTTCAAAGTCCTTTTTGCCCACCAGACTGCCCAAGCAGGTGATCAGATTGTTGGACACCTTGTCCGCCTGGCAGCCCTTCAGATTCTGCAATTTGTACGCCTGCTCGCCGGTTTTGCCCGGTTTCAGAAACTTGATGCGCGGATACATGATGTACATCTGCTGGAGGACCTGCAGTTTCAAGTAGTCGGACACCGAACTTTTCTCCACGTGCTCCATTACCTTGACCATGAGGTCTCGTCGCTTCTCTGTGAGCTTAAACAGTAGGTTCATTCGCGAGCAGAGCTTGAAATCATAGTTTTTGCTGTCCAGCTTGACCTCGGAAAGCCCTTCGTGAAGGATGAAGTGGGAGAACGGCTCCAGTTCAGAAGTCCTCAGCATGAAGAAGGCATCCGGCCGTACGTTCTTCGACATGTACTTGTCGCGTCCCTTCCACAGCTTCGGATTGGTGGTCAGTGCCTCGAAGTAGTTGAGGACGGTGGCGTAGTCGTAGTCTTCATGGAAATTCTTGAACAGGTACTCGGCAATCCTTTCGATCGTGTCCCAGTTGGTTTGGTGGTTGATCAGGGACAACAGATAGAACCTAAACTCGCTGCAGGACTTTGAGAACAGAAAGCGCTCCTTCATTAGCTGAGTGGAAACTATCTCGGGATCCATTTCGGACAGCCAGTCGATGAAGAGCCCGTTGTGGAAGAGCTGGTCGCTCTTGGACTTGGCGACGGTCTTGCTGTCCTTGGTCTGATCGAAGCTTTGGACGATCGCCCGGACGATCCGTTTTCGTGCCACCAAGGCGGTATTCGCCTTAAACTGCTGCGCATAAATCTCGCGAGAGTTTCTCAGCATGAACACCAAGCTCTCATGATAGAGTTCGGATTTCTGCAGCAGACTGGAGTCGGCGAATGTGTGCTTAAACATACTTAAGTTCTTTTGGAGAGCGTTCTCCAGTATGTGATACTTGTCGCTGTGCAGCATGCAGCTGAAGAAAGTCCTTAAAAATGTGCAGGCGTGACGGCTCATCGTGACACTGCAACCCACGGCTAGCACCTCTGTTATGGCGTTAACCACATCCGCTCTATTGCTGTTCGGGCTTGCTAGCATGTCCAACAGTTTTTGAATCAAGGATCGGCAGTCACTTCGCGACTCAGTCAACTGGTCGGGCTGCGTGAGAATGGTTTGGGCTACCTCCTTGGTGGCCAGGAAGTTAGTGGGTCTATCATCCGAGTCTGAAGAATCGTAATCATCAATTTCAACGGCCTCCTGAATAACCACACTGATCTTGGGCAGATCTGGCACAGTCTGCGAGTGGGAATGCAGATCCAAGGCCTGTACGGTGTAGTGCCCATTCTTAGCACCCCGCGCCTGCTGAATCTCGATTAGCTGGGCCAGATAGGCCTTGTTCAGAATGGCATTCTTCACCAGATCAAACTGCTCCAGTACAGCGGTGTCCAGCATTGCCAGCAGCTTGGACATCGAGTTGACCGGCGTGCCAAAGTTTTGCACAAAGAGCACGATCTGATCCGGCGTTAGATCGTTGAGAGCTGCCTCAATTAGTCTGTCCACCGATGAGCGGATCATCTTCAGCTTCAGCCAGTCGGGCAGCAGTTGCACCTGCTCCTGCGGCATGCTGGGCAGAAAGGCGACGGGCGCTGGTCGTCCGGGCGGAAACCAATAGTCCAAAATGGGTATCGATTCGGGCATGTTGCTGTTGGAATAGGTGAGCAGGATAATGAAGGCGTGAATGATGTTTATGTGGAGCGGTAGCTGTACTCCATCGTCAAACTGAACCATCAGCAGGTCCGGATACTCGGTCCACTCGTACGGTTCGTGGTATTCCCTTAGCTTAATTATATAGTTGTTGAACATGACGAAAAGACACTTCAGAGTCTGAATGCGGTTCTCGTCGGGCACATAGTCGTAGTCCTCCTGCGAAATGATAATGTGCTGAAACATTGTGCTGCGCTCTACAATCAGCTGCGCCATATCGATGACATGATCCAGCATTTCGTTGACCGGATCGTTGAGCGTGTGCGCAGTGATGAACTGAATGTACGCCATAATCAGTTCCGGGCAATTCTCCACCTGGCAGGCAGCTCGCAGCTGGGGAATTATGAAGGGTTTCACCTCGTAGAAGTGCGGAATTTGCTGGAGCGACTTCAGGAGCCATTCGTTTTCAAAGTCGCCAGAGTGCCTGAAGATTATCTTCAGACCCGAAAGAGCGGCGACTCGCGATTGCTTCACCGTGGACGACAAGCGTCTAAATATGTAGTCCAAAAGCTCGCAAACGATTTGGTGGCTAAGATTGCCGTCAAATATCAGGTTTCTCAGGAAATTGACTAACTCGGCATCGCGGCTATTCTCCTCGTTGATGATGTGCGCGTTGAACAGCAGAAACTCGCACAGGCATTGCACTGGGAGATGGCTGAAATCGCCCTCGCTGTTCTGAACCAAGTCGGAAAGCCAGGGCATGGATTGCGTGGTGCCCTGCCTTTGAATTATGTCCAGCAGCAAGTCCGGCTTGCGGCAGCGGCAGAATAAGTGGCCAAGCTTGTAGGTCTGATTAAGGAACTTTAGCTGATCTAGGACCATGGAGGGCACTTTGCGCGGAGTGCCCATCGGGTCCATCAGCATGAGCTGAGTGATTAGAATCGCAGTTTCCTCAGTGATAACAGCATGCGGCGATGTTTGGGCAGCCAAGTACGTCTCGAACTGCAGAATGTGATCCCGTTCCATGGTTATTATCTGAAAAATCTTTATTGTAGCACCGCCAGTTTGTTTATATAATTAAGCACGCACCTGCAACTCATCCTTGGTGGCTGATGAATTGTTGAATTGATTCGTTATACAAATCTCCATCATCATCTTCATTGTGGGATAGTGGTCCCAGCAGAAGGCTCCAAACGAGGAGGGGTTGTGTGCGGATATCATAAGCAATATGAGCCACGCCTTCCAGTAGAAGGCGATGATGGCCAGCTTTGGTGGCTCGTACTCCGCAGGCAAGCGAATGTTCTCCGGATGATGGTACTCTGACATGCTGAACAGGAAGTCGATGATGTCGAATTTGTTGGCCTGCACCGCCGGAATATTGGTAGCCTTCATCCCGGAAACTCGCTTTATGACCAGCAGCAGGACATCAAAGGTGTTTGCGATAGAGAAAGGAATATCCTTGGTGATGCCAATCAATATAATTCGCAGCAGGGTCTCCTCGTGAATCGGCGTCTCAGAGATAATCCGCAGGATTGCTCCTCGCTCCGGCTCTGACGGCCACTGATCGCAGCGCGAATACTGCTCCGGACTGTCCAGCAGTAGCAGCTTGTGCAGCGCCTGGTGGTACTCCGCAGCCGGAATCTTGAAGAGCGTGGGTACTGTTTCGTACATCCAGGACACTGTGTCCAACTGAATCTGTGACATCTGATTGTACAGCTTGAGCAGAGCATGGTTGTTTTTGGTGTCCCGATTGGTTTTCAGGGACAAACTGGCTTCCCTAGCTTGTGGCGTGGCCGACAGAAACATGCAGAGACACACAATGTCCACCATGGAGTTGAAAATTCGCTCCTTAAACTCGAACATTTCGATTTGAGGAGTCAGATCCTCCCGCTCACTGAGAAACGTCTTGCAAAACTTGACCAGGTTCACATCGAAGCGCAGCATCCGCACAAGCTCCCGTAAGAAAACGCGCAGGGTGCGCAGGCAATCGTCCCGCTGAAGCAAGAATTCCTGGTAAATCTCAGCCAGAGTGGCAGCTGATTGATCAGCAGATGTTTGAAACATTGTGGCTGGAAAAGTTTCAAATTAAGAATTATGATTTTAATTTAAGAAAAAATTTGTTTCTCTTACCCAGCATCCCCATATTGTTTGGATTCCTGGTGTTGGATAGCTCATTTTGCACGACCAGTTTCATTACGGTACTCAAGATTTCCGGCTGCAGAAAAATCATCTCCTTCAAGCAGGACATGTAGTGGTTTATTAGGGGCTTCGTCTTGAGCCGCATCTTCACCAGCACCAAGAGCACTTCGTTGTCCTGTGTGTTGCGTCCCTTGATGTTGAAGCAGATGTACGAGAGCAATTGCTGGGCGAACTTGACCAGTTTTCCGTTGTGGATCCACAGCTCCAGGCGGGAAATGCTCAGACATCGTACCTCTGCAATGCCAGAAGTGGTGCACAGGAACTTTAGGAAGTTTCTGGTGTAGTTATCCTGCTGCTGTCGCTTGTTGAGCTGATCGCGAATGGCATCGCTGACATGCTTCTGCACCACAGCATCGCTGAATCTTGATTTAGTGGTGCACATAGCGTCGGGAATTGGTTCCGATTCGGTATTTAAGGGACTTGCATCCAAGCTCTGTGTGGAATTGTCCCCGGAATCGTCGTCCACAGTCATGCTGTCTCTGTGTGCTTGACCAGAAGGCAGGGACGAGCTCACATCCCAGCGGAGGAGACTGATGTGGGGCGTGCGGGTTTTAAAGGCTGCGCATATGTTCTTCACGAGCGGGGCACACAGTTCATTGTCCGCCCAGTAGCGCTCGTTAACCGCATCGTCTATGTAAATGCGGAGCAGCACCTCCGGCCACTGGGAAATCTCCATGAAGCCCCGGGTCAGCAGATTGGCGAACAGAATGTGCAGGTTGGTGTTGTACCTCATTTTCACGTTGGCCTCCCGCCGCAGGAAGGAAAGCAGCGCGCAGGCCACTATGTCTGTGCAGAATATACTCGGCTGTACCTTGGCCACGTAGATCAGGGCCAGAAGGGCAATGTTGTCCACCTTGGAGCGCGAGGAGCTCGTCGTTGTCTGCTTTATAACGCCGCATACAAGCCGGCCCACAGTTTCGCTGTCGTTCTGCTCCAAAGCCGCGTATATGGTCTCGACCACGGTATCCAGATCGCAGTCAACGGCGAATTGCTCCCACGTCTCGCACTGACTACTACCGGAGGACATGTCCGGGGCGCCCGCGTCCTTCAGGTTGCCGCGGAACCGCTTGCTCGAGCTGGCCAGTGCGGTGGAGGCTTCACGCTTGCGGTCCGACGACGACATGCCCTTAATGGGCAGGATCTTCGACTTGGAGTCATCGCGTACGCTCTTGCCGAGCGCAAAGAGTTCTCCGCCCAGCGGAACCTTCTTCTGCGATCGGTTGGAGCCGCTTCCTTTCCCGCGATCCATTTTTCTCTGTTCGTGTGTGAAGGTTTTTTCTGTCCATAAAATGGATAATTCAAGCGCGGTGCATTTTATTTTGCTTTGCGATTTGCAGCCGTGCAACAGTTGCAGTGTGACCAGAGTGCAGGCGCTAGGGCTCAATGGCTAACGCATGCAGAAGTCTGTGCAACTGCTCTGATTCGGAACGATGGAAGCTTTGAAACAGGCTTTAATATAAATATTGAACTGTTTTCATATTTTAATTTTTATTTTTTGACAAGTGTGTAACCTAACACCCTTAGGCGCACATTTGCATACATCATTTTTCAGATGGCCCACTCTCATGTGCAGATTGTTCTTAAGAACCCCTCAACGCGGTCACACTAAAATTGTTTACAAAATTGCAAGGAAAATAATAATAATTGTAAATTAAAATCAGCGCACCAGCATGTTTCTGTCCATCGCCCCGCCCCTAATGGACTTCGAGGACGAGCTGCTCTGGATAAACCAGTCGAACAGCGACAAGGTGGAGATCATCTACGACAAGTCCAACTACATTACCCCCAACATAAAGCACCTCATCGAGCAGGCTTTTCTCCAGCCACTCAGCCTCCAGAACCAGCACATCCTCTTCGACGACCTGCTGAAGCAGAACACGGACATTGCGCGCCAATATGGACTGACCCCGGACAAGGTAAGAACCGAAAACATTGCTAGATATATGTCTTATCCATTGCTTCCATCTCAGCTACCTCTGCTCGTGGAAAGCAATCCTCTCATCTCCATTGAGATCTTGCTAAGACTGATGACGACCTCCGACATAACTGAATACTTCAACGTGTTGGTCAACATGGACATAACACTTCACTCCATGGAGGTGGTCAACCGGTAGGAATCCAAACATCGAGTATTGAAGGCTTCTTTAACATGCTCGAGCTCTCATTCCAGACTAACCACCTCCGGACCTTTGCCCACTGAGTTTATTCACCTATACATCAGCAATTGCATCTCGACTTGCGAAACAGTCAAGGACAAGTACATGCAGTCTCGCCTGGTGCGACTCGTTTGCGTATTTCTGCAGTCCTTGATTAGGAACAAGATTGTGAACGTTAGGGTATGCGCTACTACCATTTCCTCGACTGTGCTTAGTGACTATTCTATTGTTATTTTCCAGGAACTATTCATTGAAATCGAAGCCTTCTGCGTGGGTTTCAGCAAAATCAAGGAGGCTGCTACCCTGTACCGGCTTATCAAACACTTGGAAACTGGGGAAAGCGCTCTGTCGTCCAACTCCCTAGCTAAGTAGTGGTAGTGTTTAGCAGATTTTAAGTTTTAAAGTCTAGTTCATAATAAATCGATTAAATACGACAACTCCAGCTGTACATGTAAAACAAATTCGCATTTAATAACTTAAGTATCTAATGTAGAGTTGTGTGTTTTATGAGTGAGTGTTGGCTGCCTCGTTGGTGTGAAAGTAAAGTGGCTCGGCCGAGGGCTTGGGGAAACGGCTCAGGTAGCGTTCCAGTCTTAAGAATTTAATCGAAATCAGGCGCTTGTCGAACCACCAGCCGTTGATCTCTTTGTGAATCGTGCCGGCGTCCTCCTCGCTGGCGCAGCGGATGTACACGCAGCAGGACTGCACGTCCAGCTGGACATCGCAGATCTTGCAGCGCGTGCCGACCTTCTCGATGATCGACTCCACGATGGACTGCTTCAGATTGGCCTGATCCACCTCTGAGGAGTCGAACATGTGCCTAATCTTCAGGCAGGGAGTCGGCGGGTTGGCAATCTTGTTCGAGTTATCGAAGGCGGGACTCTGCCACTTCTTAACAAGCCCCACATCCTTTTTGTCAACGTTCCTGTTCCACGCAATTGTGCGCATTGCCTTCCCGTCACGATTCACCATTCCGAACAGCACACGGCTATCGTTTTTCTCCAGCTGCTTGAGGGCCTTGTTCCAAGAAGACAAGAGCTTTGAGCGCTTCTTGGCCGGCAGAAACTTCTCCTGCAGCTGGTTAATAACTACCTCGGGACTCTCGGACTGGGAGCTCAAGTAAATTAGCTCGTTTATTATGTCCTTTTGGAACTGATCGACCGCCAACAGGGCTTCCTTCTGCTTAACTCGGTATATTACTACCGCGACGTACACGATGAGAAATCCAGCGACTATTAAGAGAAGTGCACCGATAACGGTGAAAAACCTGGTAACTTTCTTCAACACAATGCACTTGAGCGGCAGATTGGGTTCAGAAAGCTCGAAGTGCGAGGTCTGTCCAAGGTGCTTCGTTGAATCCACCACTTGGATGCTCCACTGCGGATTCTCGGTAATCAAATATTTGGCAGCCATCAAGTTGCTGTGCAGATTTCCCCTGTGAGTCTTTGGGTTGCTGACCATTTCCCGCACAAACTCTCCTATTTCCAAAGCGGGCGACAAATTGGCGTCTTTGCAGTGATGGAGCCTGGCTCGCTCGTTCAGATGCCTAAAGAGTTCCTCGCTCATGTCCAGCGCACCCCTTAGCGAATCTTTTTCGATGCAATTCACCTTTTCGCTGATCATTTGCATATCGTTGGGGTTACATAATGTATACTTCAGTGCGGCCTTATCGATGGGGCTCTGCTCGAACCTCTTGCCCACATAGAGGACAGTGATTATTGTCAAAAATATTAAGAACAGCGAAATTAGCACTCGTGGTATTACATAGGGCCTGATGTCGGGATTCCTGATGAAGGATTTAAGGTCCGACAAAGCGAACCGAGTTAGCCTTTCTTTCCTGAGCGGGATTCTCGACGCCTGGCCAGTGGGATAGTTGAACTTCCGCTGGATCGTGGTATCCCGAAAGCTGAGCAGTCTATTTACCACGCCTCCGTCAGATAACTTAGCTTTTCCGCTCGGTTTGCCATAGTTATTCGACGTGTCTATGGCGTACGGCATGGAGCATGGCTGCAGGTATTTGCCATTTAACCCCAAGCTGTGCGGCGAGCAGTCTCCATCGTAATTGGAAGCCACAACCGGTGGTGGGGCGTACATTTTGGAGGCGGACAACTGAAGCGGGCTTGAGTCGCTCTCATCGAGACTGCGATTGTAAGCTGAGGAGCCTCCGGTCTGGTCCAGGTCGTTATTGTTATCAAGGCCATTGGCGTAGTTTTGGGGCGGTTGTGGGGCGTGGTACTGGTGGTACTGTGGAAATGGGGGCGACTCTTGCTGCTCCTTGGAGTACAGCACGTACTTGTTGCTCCTCTTTTTCAGCTTGTCGGCTCGCGTGTGCTTTCTCAACTTCTCGATGAGGACCGCTCGCGTTGTTTCCGTCACCGGAGTGCTGGGGAAGCCGCTCTGGATTAGCTTCCTGTGCAGTTCCTTGTCGCTCAAACTGTTCAAACTCTCGGTTGACATTTTTCTCGCTCTGCAAGGGAAAGAACATTTTTTAGAGTGTAGGAAACGCACACTGCAGCACACACATGCATACACAGGAATGTGCATATATAACTGCATAGCGAAGCACATTTTCACAAGCCCTTGGAAATAAGCAGAGGGATTTCGTCGGCTGTTGGCCAATAAGTTTCCGCTTATTTCTGATTATTCAATGGCGAAAAATATGTTTACCATTCAACGGACACTGGAAGATGTGCGAAATTAATGCAGTTTATAAATAACATACCTAAACACGTACTCTAGTATATAAAAATCGAACACTTTCGCATCACACCACGGGCTTGCAGTGTCACAGGCCAAAATTACATAAATATAAAATAAACTACCGACGTTAAAGCAACAGTCTTACAACCATATTTTGATTACAAATTTTTACGGCACGGCACATACTAAATTATTAAGTCAAGGGTGCGGCGTGGGACAAAGTGAAACGGAATGGAAATGGAATCTGCTTGAGTCGGTCGATAGGTTTTTCTTTACAATTAATCAATTATTTAGAGGGTATATGTGGCAATTGATGTACAATACGTTAAGGGTGGTATGAGATTTCGAAGAAACTAAAAACAAACTATGAGAAACAGTCTTGAATCGTTAGTTTTATTTAACGTCATACAAAAAATTTGTTCAAGAACATGAAAACCCTCCAGGCGATAGGTCGTTTTTCCGTTCATTCCAAACGCGAGACAAACCCACGCTTGCGTTCTCACCTATCGAAATCTGCTATTTGGAAAGCGATGGCAAAACTATCGGTGGAGGCCAATCAGTTTTCTTAAATTGTAGATACATTTATATGTGTTTGTGCTTTAAGAATTAAAATATTGTATGCCTTTTGCAAGGTGCGTATACGGGAGCAGTCTGCCTGCACTGAAATCCGGCCGATCCGGCCCTTCGCAGCGTTTTCCATTTCGAACGCGAACGGGCCGTGAAAAGTGTGTGTGTGTACACACATATTTTGTAAATGCAGTGCGACATACAGACAAGTGCATACACATACGCATGGGCACCATAAAAATATACCGAACCCGAAACCCCCAAAACGCCGAAATAATAATGGGTTCAAACTAATGGATTCCTCTCCATTCACAGGCCGACGCGAATGCCCGATAGAACCGACCACAGGCATGAATCGTAGGGGTTTGAACGCTGGCAATACGATGACTTCTCAAGCGAACATTGACGACGGCAGCTGGAAGGCGGTCTCCGAGGGCGGATCAATGCTGCCCGCGTCCAATTCGGCGGTCCTCAATCCGGACGGGAGCAACCAGAGCGGCTTCGCGCAGGGCGGCCTGCCGTACAACTCGGCCGGGAATCCGTACCCGCCCGCCGGCCAATCCTCGCCAGCCGGCAACCAGTCCATCGTGTTCCAGAACTCCAACCAGCCTGGCTCGAACACACCTCAGTATACCTCCTCACCTGCTCCCTCGGGCTCATCGACACCCGGACCTGTTGGTGCGCAGAACATTCCCGGCAACTACCCGCAGTCGGCGACGGCGGGCAATTTCAATGGTCCAGTTGGCGGGCCCTTCGGCTCGCCATCCTCGGGACTCGGCCAGTTCAGCCGGCCGGCCAGCTCGGGCACTCCGTTTAACAGTGGCCAGGCCGGGCACTTCTCATCGCCCACGGTATTCAGCGTTGGCGGGCAATTCAATCCGATGCCGCCGGCGTCGCCATTCGGCCACGGAGGCAACCACCCGATGATGGGCGGGCCGCAGCAGATGGAACGCATCGACCAGGGCTTCAGGCGGCACAATTCCTACTTTAGCCACACGGAACACCGCGTCTTTGAGCTAAACAAGCGGCTGCAGCAGCGCAACGAGGAGAGCGACAACTGCTGGTGGGACTCGTTTACCACGGAGTTCTTCGAGGATGATGCCCGGCTGACCATTCTGTTCTGCCTGGAGGACGGACCGAAGCGGTACACCATCGGGCGCACGCTCATCCCGCGCTTCTTCCGCAGCATATACGAGGGCGGCGTTTCGGACCTGTACTTTCAGCTGAAGCATGCCAAGGAGTCGTTCCACAACACGTCCATCACGTTGGACTGCGACCAGTGCACGGTGATCACGCAGCACGGCAAGCCCTTCTTCACGAAGGTCTGCGCCGACGCAAGACTGATCTTGGAGTTCATGTACGACGACTACATGCGCATCAAGTCATGGCACATGACCATCAAGGGACACCGCGAGCTCATTCCAAGGTCCGTGATCGGCACCAGTCTGCCGCCTGACCCGATGCTGCTAGATCAAATAACCAAGAACATCACGCGCGCTGGCATCACCAACTCCACCCTCAACTATCTGCGCCTCTGCGTCATCCTCGAACCGATGCAGGAGCTGATGTCGCGGCACAAGGCGTACGCACTGAGTCCGCGCGACTGCCTGAAGACAACGTTGTTCCAGAAGTGGCAGCGCATGGTGGCTCCGCCCGGCAAGAAGGATCCGCAACGACCACCCAACAAGAGGCGCAAACGGAAGGGCTCCAACTCGGGTGGTGGCAACAACTCGAACACTCCGCCTGTGACGAACCAGAAGCGTTCCCCCTCCGGTCCCAGTTTCTCCCTCTCCTCCCAGGACGTGATGGTGGTGGGCGAGCCGACGCTGATGGGCGGCGAGTTTGGTGAGGAGGACGAGCGGCTGATCACCCGGCTAGAGAACACGCAATACGACGGAACCAATGCCGTGGAGCACGATAATCACACCGGCTTTGGACACGCCGACTCGCCCATATCCGGCTCGAATCCGTGGAGCATCGACCGGGCGGGAGCCATCCCGGCCAGCCCTGGGAACGGAGCTGCCCCGCAGAACAACGCGAATATATCTGACATAGATAAAAAGAGCCCCATTGTATCGCAATAGAACTTAATAAAACATAATATTTCGCTATATTGTCAAATGTATTTTCATACTTGCATGTAAAAATATTTAAATAAAGCTTTCAAGTTTTAGGAAATGTATATAAGACATACATACATATTAAATCTATATAATTGTACCTTAAGTCGTCTACTCTACACACTATCTATTATAATTAATTAAACCGTAGGATACTTCTGTTCTTGTCTTGACTGCCTTGCAAAGTACTTAATGTGTTGTTTTAGTAAAACATAACTTTTAAGCACAACGCAAAAACATTGAAAGCTCTTTATTTACCTTCTTATCGCATGGAACAGCAGGTGCTGACTTACTTTCTGGGCTGCCCATTGCAAATTGGGTACAAAAATGCTTTGAACATATCTCAGATGCTTACAACTGAATAGAATACCAAGATAGCCAATTTGAAGGAATGCTATCATATACGAAAGATTGCCATGTATATAGAGTACGTGGCATCTCATCAGATATTCGGATTGTAATCACAGTGCTTAGCAATCATTACCCTTTCCGTGATTTTGCGAAGTCCAGCTCCTTTGCGCATGCACGAATATCTGCGGGATACAGATACACAGTTTCTGCTCCACATTCAGTTATACTATACCGTCTCGCGTTCAGAAAGGATGCTACTTTTAAATAAAAACCGAGTGATTTCTTTGGTCGTTAATTTTATTTTTCTTATCATTCTCATTTCATCGAGTGTCCAAGCGGATGAGAGAAACATTAACAAGCTGCTGAACAACCAGGTGGTGGTCAGCCGCCAGATTATGTGCATCCTGGGCAAGAGCGAATGCGACCAACTGGGACTTCAACTCAAAGGTAATAAACATATTCGTTTAATGTTCGTTCAGATACAACATCATTTTAAGTCCAAAGTTCTTTTCAAGTTCTTCGCCAATTGGTAAAGAGCCCAAAATGTAATTATTTCGAATTTGGTTCTTACAGCTGCCCTGCCAGAAGTTATAACCAGGAAATGCAGGAACTGCTCCCCACAACAGGCTCAAAAAGCGCAAAAGCTGACCACATTTCTGCAAACTAGATACCCGGACGTATGGGCCATGCTTCTAAGGAAGTACGACAGTGCCTAAATGGCATTTAAATGTTATTCTCATGCATCGAATATAATAAACTAGTCTCGACATCATTCCTAGCATTTGGTTTCGTAGCTTAGGGGATTTTCTAAGGATTAGGCGGCTGAAAGGAATCCCTCCTTTAAATAAAACATGGCTTTGTACACATGACTGTCTCTTTACATCTTATTATTACATAAACTCTAAAAGTACGTCTTTAAAGGGGCCAGGCCATCATTTACTGTGGCTCTCTAGGTAAACTGTTGCATTGTCCACGCCCATAAACTGGTGTATACTCAGCGAGGACAGCATTTTCATCTGGCCCTGGTACAGCACATCGGCGATGATCTTTTCCGCGTAGATAGCCTGTGTTCCGTCCATGGAGCGAAGCTTGTGTGCGATAATTTTCCCGAAGTTGGAGAAGTGGTCGTCCAGCTGGCTGTCCGCACTCTTTAGGGCCAGCGAAAAGAGGCGCTCAAAGTCAATGGTGGAAATGTCCGCTCGGAATTTACCTGGAGGCGGCTCGTTGTCCTCCGAAATCTGCGAAGAGACCGAGGAGGACCTTTTCCGTGTTATGTGATTGGCTTTCTGGCTCGGGCTCTGATTACTGATCAGTTTCGTTTGGTTCTGGGTGACGATGCGCTTGCACTGCGGCGATTCGGAGTCGCCAGGCGGAGACTTTATGGAGTCGGGCACGGATTTTCTGCGGGCGGACAGCAGCCTGTTGTTAGCAGGCACCACGATTTCGACCTCCTTGATAGTAGCGCCACTGGCATGGCTGTTGGCGTTGTTGACTGTTTTAATACTGATAACGGGGTCAGCGGCAGCGGCGGCGGCGGCCTCCTCGAAGATGTTGGCACAGAATTCGTTGGCGCTGTTGTTGGGTGACATCTTGATCGAGTCTGCCGTCGGCTTTGGGGGCTTGTGCAGGCTCTCGGCGTCGGAATACTCGTCGCCGTTCTCTGGCGCCCCTAGCTGCATGGAGTTGTCCAGGCAGACCGACTGCTCGCGCTTGAACTTCTTGTCGGCGGGGATCTCCTCGTCCTTAAGGAACATCAGGGACTCGAAGTAGCGGCGCTTGGGGCAGTAGGGCTCGTACTTCTCGCCCTTTTTCTTGACCTCGTTGTATTTCCTCAGCTGATGACGAAATGCACAGCGCAGATTGTTTATCTTTTGCTTTGTTCGCTCCACATTGTACATCTCCCCGTGCTTGGTGGCCACCTCGATGAGCTTCGCGTAGGCCTCCTGCCGGCGGCTGCGGTTCCTGAAGTCCGCCGAGTCCGCCTTCCACAAGCACGGATTGCTTTTGTATTCTTCGATGAAGTCGTCGATAAAGTCCATTTTTTGTTTACCAAATGAAAAACACTGTAGTTTACGGGGCCACCTAGTTTATCTATGTGTGCGTGTGCGTGAGTGGCATCAATAGCTATCGTTTCGCTCGGCTCATTCCGATTGGAACACGCGGAATCGGACCGCAAAATGGGTACATACTTTGCTGGTTTGCAGTAATTCCTTAATAAATATCATTTAAAACAATAAAACATCGAAAACTAACCCACGGTTAATATAAAATATAGCAAACGCAAATTCGAATATATCTATGTATATTGCGATATACAATTGTATATTGCGGCGATAAGTTTCTTTATATATTCGGCTGTGTCTACCCCAATACTTTTATTATTTACCTTTATTTTATTATTCATATTTACACGCTATAGTTGGCAGACAAAAATATTAAGTTATTTCTTTCATCGCACTTTCCCGCGTAATTTTTAAATAGTAGTGCTTAGGGAGTGTTGTAAAACACCATTAAAATTTCTTGTTGGAGTAAAAATTTGATCTCAATGAATCACGGTGAACACGGTAATTGTATGCCTATCGATAGTTCCAAATTTTTGACAATAATTGTTCCGGCCCAACCCATCTCTCATCTCTAGATAAACACAATTAAAACGAACAGAAACAATAGGAATAAATAAAGATGAGTGGGGCTCACAGAGAGGCGATCCAAAAGCAGATCCACCAGGACTGGGCGAACAGGGAGTATATCGAAGTGATAACTGCCAGCATAAAGAGAATCACCGACTTTCTGAACTCTTTCGGTAAGCAACCTGCATACGAAGCACCCACTTCCCTCTGACGCATGTGTGTGTGCGCGTGTTTATTATCACTTCCTTTGTAGGTGTGGGTGAACGCATAAGTAATATTACTAACAAATATTCATCAGTGACAATGACTTTATTTACTCAAGTCTTAAGTCTATAGAAACAAACAGTGGTTTGTGCGTGGTGGCATATATGTATAGCAATATATGTATCTACATACATATGGAAATGTATGTATGTAACATCATCGGAGGGCTCAAAACGAAAATTCGGCTTTATCTCTATCCGAATTAGTCACCTAAATGAATTGGATAAGCTTTTTCGGTTGCTCTATGCATAATTTAAGATACGCTAAATACTGTGATAAATGATAAGCCAAAGAGTGCGAGGTAGTTGGGTTGCTAAAATATCCCATATCCTTAATAGGGTTTATGTACACTGTTGGCATTATAAACTGTATCATCGTGTGCTATCATATCCTTTCAGATATGTCCTGTCGCTCCCGTCTGGCGGTGCTGAACGAAAAACTAACGATCCTGGAGCGGCGCATAGACTATCTGGAGGCGTGCGTCGCCCAGGGTGAAACATTAACGTAAACGCTGCCCACAACCTTATACTAAGCTTTGTACATTTATAAGTAATTAAAATACTGATTTAATATTTAATATCTTTTGATTCGCAATGTGAATTGCCGTGACATTAATAATTCGCTGTACATTGTTTGTTTGTTCTTTGAAGGAAGGTTTTCACGGCTGAGTTACTTGCGGCCATCGGATTCGATTCATTGCCCCTTTTAAGAATAATATAAGTAATAGCTCAGAACCAAGACAAGCACGCGATGTTTTTGCCAACTAACCGTAGCTGCCTTTATTGTCAATGTTAATGCAAATCGCCCGCCATATATAAGCCGCTTATTAGGGTCTAGTCGTAATCTTGTGAATGTTTTTTCTAAGACCTTAATTGTGCTTAGATTAATCATCGTTCTAGTAGCAGGAGGCTAGACTTAAGTGCTACATTTGTCATAGTTAATTTATATACTCTCTGAAGCCTGGCAAATCCCCCTTCGATAACGATATAATACTCGGCAGGTGTATGGTAAAAAAACAAATCTCTTTATTCCGAGCACGATCGTAGAAATAATTTTGATGATCAGATATAAGCGTAGACCTAATTAACAGTGCATATAACCAAGAGTTTCCGGAACCGGGATCCGCCTTACACCTTGATTCCCGAGGCCTCGGCGGTGGCGCGGTAGCGCTTGATGTAGATCTCATCGGGATCGTACTTGGCCTGCAGCTGCTTCCACTCCTCGGGCTTGTTTTCGATGATGTAGCGAATGACCTTGTCGGTGTTCTGGCGCTGCTTCTCGCTGCACTTGCTGCACTCCGTCTTCAGGGCGTCCGGCAGGGACTTCTTGAGCTCCCGGCCCTCCGGGGTGCACTTTCCGTTGTCCACCAGGCACTTGAAGTAGTTTCCGAAGAGGCGGTCCGACTTCAGGATCTCGTCGACGTCGATGTTGTCGTACTTGGTGGTGTACTTATCCTCGGCGGCGACCAGCACCAGTCCAAGGACGACAAGCGCAAGTATCATCTTCATCTTGGAGTTTTCTGCGGGCGAATTGGGGTAAGTATGTTTGTACGATTAATCAGCACTTTTGTGGCTTAGTGGGTCTGTTGGTCGGGCAACCAGTTTTGTGCGCAGGGGATTTTACTGGGCAATGGAAAAATATTTTTACTAGCCATCGAGCGCGACTGCATTCGCAAAATGTATCTGTGGACTTATGGGATTTGTATGCAAATTAATGCACAGCCAGGCAGGCCACTTTGTATGCGTATCTGAAACACATTCGCTGTCTGAAAAGATGTCACTGTTTATACACAATGAAACTGGTTGCCCGTCTGGCTGCGTCCATGAGTGTGTGGACTACTACCAGCCACCAGTCGACCAGCCGAGCCGATCGGCTCCAAAAACTATAAACGGTGCGGTGGTCTTACAATGGGGCTCGACTTGTGGGGCGACTCGGAGCGAATAGATGTGAAGCAATTCAGCTGCTGGAACTAACTGAGAAATGTTTCTATGAAGTGGGCTTTTATACCTGGGCCCACTTTTTACCTGGGATTGAACTTCAAGTGTAATACACAACACAAACCGCGCGCTGTGAGCCTGTGTTCGAGCTCGGCTCGTATCCATACGGGATTGCACACACTTTAGACTTTGAAGCGAAAATCGCTATTGCTGAAAAGTCAACCCAGTGATTAGTCAATCGTCGTTATAAATTTATATAATATATGTGCGATAGTTATACACACTTAAATTGACATTAACATTAGGCAGGTGACGTCTGAGTACTAAACGGCGATCGAAAGTCGCTCTGCGAGAGATTCGCAGCCACGATGGACGGGCTAACTTGGCGATATGTTATTTGTTTACCAGATTTAACGATCTCATTAGCGATTTCCATTAGCAATTTCTCATTTGTTACACTTGAGACCCGTGCAACATGACCCTTTAATAGTCGCTTTAAAGTTGATTGCAATAATAAATAGTTCTCGGAACAATTAGTAGCTATCCATCAAACGCTAAAAACCTCGATTCGAAACTGAGTCAGCCGCATCATATTCCAGAAGCTTTCCGGAAAACAATTGTGTGGAAGTTTGAACTTGGCGTCGTCCATCCCTCATTCGAACGCAGCCCAGTTTAAAGCAGTCATGTCTCGTAAAATGTACTTGTTTCCTTCGATTTTTTTATTAAATTGTATTGTAGTTACAAATAGTGAAATGTAAAAAGTAACAAACACATACACTTTAGAAATCTGTACAAGGAAAGTAGTCGACCTGCAAAGGTAATTTCGTTTGTTCAGGATTTCCGGATGCAACTATAACTTTAGGCTTAAACGTTGTGTGTGTCTCGAAATAAATTGTCAGGAGGCAGTTATCAGTAGTTGATCATTGCGCAGGAACAAATCATAACTGGATCTGGGCAGGACGCTTGCGTTGGAATATAGAGTCGATGGTGGAGAAGACGTCGCTGGACTTCTTGGCGGCGTCCACCTTGAAGTGCAGACCCCTCAGGCCGTAGTAGTCGACCAGCGGCTTTGTCTGCTTGTGATATGCTTCCAGTCGCTTCTTCAGAGCCTCGGCGTTGTCATCGCTGCGACGGATTAGGGGCTCTCCAGTGACCTGCAAGTACACAAGGTCTGCTTTCATTTAGAGTTCTTGGATAGCGTCCTATAGAGATACTTACATCGTCCGTCATTGGCTTCTTTGGAGGGGCAAACTCTTCGTGATACGAACGCCCGCTGGCCTGGTGGATCAAGCGGCCAGTGATGCGCCTCACCAACAGACTGTCGTCGATGGCAAACTCGATGACAGCATCCAAGTTGGTTTTCCTCTTGTCCAGCAATGTGTCGAGCTGCAAAGTGCGTTTCGAACGGATTATAACCTAAAGTCCAAAGTGCTTCACACGTGTGGCTACCTTCTCAGCTTGAACGACAGTCCTGGGGAATCCGTCCAGGAGGAATCCATTCTTGCACTCGGGCTTGTCCAGGTTGGAGTCGATCATGTCCACGACCAGGTCGTCGGAGACCAGTTTGCCGGCATCCATGACCTTCTTCAACTCGGCTCCCAGCTTCGAACCGGATGAAATCTCCGCCCGCAGCATGTCGCCGGTCGACAGGTGGCACACGCAGAACTTCTCCTTCAGCAGGGGAGCCTGAAATGGGCATAATTAAAAACATTGATAAGTTTCAGTTAGAGCTAATCAATTAATCAATTTAGCACCATATCGGAAGGTAAGCAAGGTAACCAATCGGCTAGATAAGATGCATTTCTTGAGGCCAGGAATGTTCTGGTAGCCTTTTAATAGATGGTCTGCATAATACCCAATCGATTGCCTAAAGGTGTTCCACTTAATTCGCCACATCTCGCCAAGGCTTTGATTTGATTCAGGGTCAAGAGAAAGACACTGCTTGACGCATATGTACATACTTGGCACGTAGATACATACATATACATTTCCATGTACACATCGTCTTATATAACTTCACCAGTTTTAATTCTCTTCCAAGAGAATTAACGAGCTTCACCGATTATTTGCAAACAAAAACCGCGCACTTGAACACGTTGTATTTATTTATAGACTACATGGCGTCCGTGTCACAAAAAACACATCATTATGTAATTTTGACCCACCTGCGTTCCTTTGCCGGAACCCGGCGGCCCCAGGAGAATGGCGTTGATCCCGATGTTCTCAGGCTCATATCGCTCCACTGGTACTGCTGCATTCGGCGCCATCGTTAACTACGTATGCTCGACTGATTATTCGGGACTGCTCCTAATTCATAGCCAAACGGAGCCAGAAATGAAGGTTAAAGATAAGAAACAAGAGGCGAAATCATTCACACGAAACACCCTGTGCGGCATATTCCCACTCTGTTGCTTCTCGCCTATCGATAACATTCTTACATCGTTTTGATATTTTAAATGGTGATAGGTGTGGGCTGTCTTTTATCTTTAAATTTCATTTTTATATATCACCATTTATAATGGTCTATAAACTAAGATTAAATTCACCGTATATTACATAACGTTCCATTACAATAGTTATACCAAATAAAAATACCCTGCATTTAATTAATTTAATATTCCTATAACAATTTTATTTATTCTGGAATTCGCGTATTACAGTTGCCATGGTACATTTTAATATTGCCCTCGCACCGGAAATAAGCGTCGAATATCTGTGAGTATCCGTGATCCTTCCACCAGGTGCACAGCTGGCGGTTCCAAATGCAGTCCAGTCTGTAGATTAAGTTCGGGTACTCGTATCCCAGCAGGGTGAAGAAGTCCTGGTCGCCGAGGTGGCCCTTGAAGGAGTACTTGGCGACCAGGGTGTGCACCTCCGAGTGGGTCAGCTTCTCCAGGTAGGACTTTGAGTTACGGATGCGGTTTAGGAGCAGCAGGACCACGCCGGAGTTCAGGCCTGGATAGCCGTGGTGGACACGGCTATGTTGGTTGCCCCCTTCGTTGTTGATCGGATAGTAGGGATTCCCGAAACTGGTCTTCGGATAGCGCACGCGATAGCGGTAGAGGATGTGGCGGTAGACGGGGGTCAGTTCCGGTGCCAGTCCGTACAGCTGGTGCGGCAGAAAGTTGTCGAACTCATTGAACAGCAGTCGGACATCGGATCGGAAGACTATATCACAATCTAGCAGAATGGCTCTGTTTAGGCTCCTGTCGGCGATCCTGTGAAGGCCGAGGGACAGGAAAAAGAGGGAGTCGCTGTAGTACGAGTTCGGGGTTGAGCTGAAGTACGGGGACAACTTGGCGGCTATGTCTTGTATGATGCTGGAGCAGACCTTCACGTCGTATATGGTGTATATGACCGTCCGCCGGAACCGCCTGATCTGTCGCTGCAGGATCTCCAGCACCGAGGGCTGGCTCTCGCTGTCCGTGATCACGTGCAGATGCAGCTGGGCACTGGTGTGCTTCAGCAAGCTGTGGGCGAACAGGTCGAACTTAAGGTTCAAGTGGTAGTTCTCCCGCGTGTAGATGACGAATATGTTGTAGTCTGAGGACAGACCGTTCAAGTGCGAGCTCAGCTCCAGCTGGGTGGAGGAGTAGTTGAGCAGATAGTGCGTGGGCCTCAGCACCGGGGGAACTGACGGGGTCGTGGCCGGGATGTCGGGATACCTCGCCTCCTGCTTCTCCGCGTGCGAATGCTTGTTAAGCCGGCTCGAGAGGAAGGCCGAGAGGATGTTGCCGCGAACCAAGAGATGCGTGTTGGCGAAAACAATCAGAACGCACACACAAATAAATATTAATAAGAGAACTAGCTTCTTTTGCCACCTGCAACGCAGCAGGGTCCAAGCCCAACTCTTCGGCTTCTGGCGGATTGAGTTCCGCCGATTGATGATCAGGGTCACGTTCTCCTGATCCTCCAGCAGCTGCGATTTACACTTCATTCCGTACATATTTAGGTCCGCCGGAAACGTTTTGTGTTTCTGGCTGATTAAAGTCTTAAAGCTGTTCTTGGCCATTTCGAAATCAGCGGAGGAGTACCTATTGCAACAGTACGTCGGCGTCAACGAACATATTATGGGACATATGGAGGCCAACGTTAGAAAACACTAAACGGAAACTCTGAGCAGACGAGCAGAAGCGCACAGAACATTTTTGACGGCTATGAACTTAATTAAACTAGATCGATAAAGCGAGCACGGCGTAAAAATCAATGCAAGTCTTTTGGGGGCAGTGAGACCGTTATTACGAATCCGGAAATTACCAAACCTATCGAACGCCCCCACTTTTTGGGTCAATTTAATTGATCATTATCGGAGGATCCAAGTTAAATGTACTTCAAAAGCAGCTCATTTAAAAGGTATATTTAGCATAGGCAGCCAATTTAATTTCCAAAATAACTTTCATCGCTTATCGATAACCAGCGATTAGTCTTAATCACCGTAATCTGAAATCATGCGCAGAAGTATCTTTTTTATCAGTATAAGTACATGTTATGGTTGCTCCAGCATTACAAAAGCAACTGGGCTACGCTGAGAAAATGTAATAGCCCAGCCCTGCGACCGATTGCAAGAATTCCACTGGAGACCAGAGTTTCTAGAAGACGACCCCATGGACTGCCACCATCGCATTGAAGTGCCCCTGCGGGCCGGAAAGAAAATGAAGAAGCGTCGGGAGCTGGACGCCCTGATAGCCTCCCAGTCGTCCTCGGGCAAGAGAGCCAACCGGAGAGTCCCCGGAGGCACCAACTCCCAGGACAAGCTGCTCTCCGTCTCGACCGACGACCCTGAGGATTACGCATGGGTAAGGTATTTCTACGCTACTCTGCTGCTTACATCGCTACTCACATACTCGATCAAGTACAAGGTTAGCTGTATTTGTATCTATGTATCTGAACCTGCCCAATTGAACTTTCCCAGCTAACGAGTATCTGAAGATACACATTCATTGGGAATTTATACGCACATACATGTATGTACATGCTTATATGTGCCTCCCACCATGCAAAGAGTGAAATATTTAGCAACCCAATAATATTGCGTTCTTTTCAGACAAATGTCGCTGGCAGTCGCCGCAGCCATCGAAAAATAGCCTATTTCCGCATGTGCGGCCCGCTTCTATTCGGCATTATGGGCATTCTGATTGTGGGAATTTTGTACTGGCTCTACTTCGATCTGCGCCAGCAACTCACCGACTATCGCCAGAAGATCGAGGAGGGTATGGTGTACACAGTCTGCTACGCACAGTGCGTCCTTAATTATGTAATCTTTCAGTGTCTGCCATGAGCAAGAACTTCCCGGACACCCTGCAAAGATGGCACGAGACTTCGTCCTACCTGCTGAAGAACCAAACAGCCGTCATTTCGGAAATAAATGATTTGCAAAAATCAATGGAGAGCCTGCGGAACAACTTTAGCAACCTGGAGGCGGCCGTGGCAGCGCAAAGAAACCACGGCAAGGACGAGAAGTTGGTGGCTGATTTCGGGGCCAAGATAGAAGCCGTCGCCACCGACATAGAGGCCATCAAGGAGCACTACAATAAGTACACCGAGGTGCAGAAAACACTGCAGGCCGAAACGGAAGCCTTAAAGGTAGGTCTCGCTATCAGTATACGCTGAGTATCAACACAGTAATGAACATCTTGCTCCTGCAGCTCAATCTCTCACAGCTACCCACGATTCAGGCTAACGCTTTACCCGCAAACTTATCGGATGATATTGCTGCGCTGAACAAAACCACTTTTAATTCATTTAAACTACTGGCCAACGATCTGAAGAATGTGAATAATACCCTAAGTCAAACAACGAAAATCCTCAGCGAGGAAATATCTCTGCACAAGGTAATCTCTTCCAAATTCTGCTGCGTTATCAGCTCTAATTTGCTTTATTTATTGCAGACGAAAATAGACGACCTGCTGGATCGATCTGAAAACATTACGTCCCATGTGGCCACAATAAGTAACAGCTGGCCGGAATATAAACAGAAAGTGACCAGTTTCGATGAATCTTTGGAGAGAATTGAGAAAGAGGTAGGTCGATCGAACATGATTACAGGTAGAGATGTACTAAACTTGATAAACTTCAGATAACGCTGGCAAACAACAAGAACAATATGCTGGCCGCTTCCGTGGATCAGCTAAAGAACTTTTGCATTCAGAGCATGGGCAATATTAAAGCACCCAGCAGCGAAGACGGATCCGTAGTCCCCAAGGTATAAATTATAATATAGGTATGATTGCTTATCTTCTAAAGAGTTTCAACATTCGATTACAGCCCGAAGCGATTGCCGTCAAGCAGGAAGTCATAAAGCCGTCTGCAAATGCTACAGTGAAGCTTCAGGAATCCTTGAAGCTGTAAGCTGCTGCATTGCTGCGTTGTATTACCAAATTTGTTCGATTCCGTATTTAGCCATTAAGACCTCATGGATTCCATGTGTCCGAGTTACAGCCAACGATAACTAAATTACAATTACATTTATTGCACACGAAAACTGCAATGTACATATGGTTCGAAGAGCTATTTAACTTAATGACAATTTATAGGATGACGATGTGCACGTGTGATTTCAGTTAAGCAGTTAAGTTTAGAAAGAGTAAATGTACATATGGGGGGGGCGAAGTAAGTGTAAGTCCAACATTATTCACTTTAGATACACGATATGTATTTTATTTGCAAGTAATAAATCAAACTAAAGCTCACAAAGCCAATACATTTTATTGCAGAACTTGAATGAGAACATAAAAACAAGCAATTTCATTTAACTCAGTCGTCGTCATACTGATCGGCGAACTCGTCATCATCGTAGTCTTCGATGTCTTCGGCCACATACTCGGCCTTCTGCTGCTTCCGGAGGAGCCAAGCCTTGTAAGCTTCCTCCTCCTCGACAGTCGGATCGTTGGCCTCGACGAAGTCCTCTGGGTTGTGGGGGAACTCCTCCTGCACCATCGGCAAGTGCTTGAAGGGAATATTGCGGGCGTAGTACTTGTGGCCCCAGCCCAAGTATATCGACTCGCAGGTCTTCTCAAAGATGAACGTGTAGGCGCCTGGCCAGACGTTCGACTGCATCACGAGCATTCGCTCCTTCTGATTCGTGTACTTGCTGGTCATGCGGGCGAGCCAGGAAACTGGCACCTCGGGGTTCATGTCATTGGCACAGGAGGAGAGGATACTGGGACCCAGTTCGGGCTGATTGAAGCCCTCGATCATGCCCTCTTCTTCGCCCTCCTCCTCGCCTTCTTCCTCATCCTCCTCCTCCTCCACCTCCTCTTCCATCTCGCCCAGCATCTGCATCTTCAGGTACAGGGCCAGTGCCTTTTCGCGCTCCTTGCGGGCCTTCTCCTCGTCGTACCAGACAACGCGGCCTTGTTGGTTCAGAATATTGGACCTGACATGAACCCAAGCAACCGGGGTGGCCAGAGAACCCAGTGGTTCCGCCTCGTACTTCTCGTTTTTCAAAAGCATTACGTCGTTATCTGCAAAATAATCGGGTATTGCTATGCGAATCGTGCGTATGGTAAGTGCTCACCTTCTATTTGCTCCTCCTCGCCTTCGTTGAACTCCTCCTCCTCTTCTTCCTCCTCCTCCTCCTCGCCCTCTTCTTCTTCCTCGCCATCGAACATCCGCTGCTCCTTCTTGGTCATGCGCCTGTAGTAGCCCACAGGAGCGATGTAGGTACCCGCTGTGATGCGACCTATCAGAGTCCGTAGGTAATGTTTCTCCTTTCCAGGGAAGCAGGGGTAGGATATGACATCCGCCTCCAGATCGCCTGTTAGGAACTTCTTGATCTGCCGCGAAACGACAATCTGTCGAGGGGTCACTATAGGTAGTTCGATCCAGTCGTCAAATAGCGAGTTCACAACGAAATAGGAGTACCTATTGCAGCCCTTGCCAATGAACTCCGGTGGAATGTCGTAGAGCTCCATCTCCTCCACCAGGGGAACGGGCGCAGCCTTGGGCTTCATCTTCTCGAGCTCCTCAGGCGGAAATTCCTCCCAGCCATAGATGCCCGGTGTGAGCTCCGGCCCAATGTGCGCCGGCGGTGGCTTGTCCTCCCTGTCCTTGCGCATCGGGAACGGAATCTGCTTCTGCCGCATCTCTTCCTCCATCATGACCAAGCGCGAGGCGATTTCCTCGCGGGTGAGCGAAGCTTCCACTATGTAGTAAGAGGCCTTCAGTCCGTTGATGCAGCCCCAGAATCTGCATTGCATGATCGAGGGATGCGTCTGCAGCCGGTTCATGGCGCTGGCCAGCTGGAAGATGTCGTCGTTGCTGATGCTAAATCCGCACTGTGTCCAATAGAACTGCAGCTGCTGGACTCGCTCGTTGAATGTGACGAAGTATCGCATGGAATCGTCGATGACAATGCGCATATCCTCGTTCGTTCTCAAATCCTCGACGGACAGGTCTTCGCCCATCAGATCCTCACCCTCAACGACATAGGGCAGCTATGCGAGATGGTAGTTGCGTGGTGTAGCTGCTTATATACATAACACACTGCTCACCTTCATGGATTGGAGAATTTTCTTGGCCACCCGGAAAGATCGCACCTCATCGAACACGCCACTGGGCGGAAAGCGTTCTGGCAAGTGGAACTTCTGTTCGCGAACATTTCGGCTAAATTCCTCGAAGAAGTCTATCACATTCGGAGGACGTTCGTCAATCACCCTCTTTATGATGTCACTAAGATGATCGAACCTGCAGGGATTGAAGATTGGGTTATGTACTAACCGACTTGGAGAAAGAGTACCAAGTACTTAAGACGATATCCTATACTCACAAGTTGTCCCCACTGAGGGTGCTATACTTCTGCAATATGGACTTGGCCACGTTCAACTCATAGCCAATGTTCGGGGCCTCGGGATTCCGGGCGTTGTGGAGGTTGCATTGCGAATCGAAGGCGCCTATGGATATGGTGGTTGTCGAGGACGAGGATGACGATGTGACGTTGGAGCATTCGGGAGATGCCTCCTCAGCTGCGGGCTTCTCCGGCTTCTTCCTTCTGGGCGCGCAAACTGGCGGAGGAGCAAAATGGGAACTGCTCGTGGAGTCTAATGAGAAATTTTGGCAGGAATCCCTGTCCATCGCGATGGAATAGTGAGACTCTGATCTAAAATCCTCAAAAGCATGTGTTGTTTGGCTTGGGAAAACCCAATAATTGTAGGAGTAATGGTTTGACAATCAGCCTATTTAGTTATTTTAAAAAATATTTTCAATTCCATACAAATAATACCAACTTGCAATGTTTAATGTTAATAATCTTATAACTTATCAACGATTTTGAATTCTTCGAGCTGCGCGCCATCTATCGTTATCGATCTCACAGTCTGGAAGACAGTCTTCTTCAGTCGTTACCTTATAACCAGTTTTTGAGACTTGGTGGTGCGAGTTGTTTACATTGCATTCGATTCTCAGTCTCTCACTGGCTAAAAGAAAGTGCTTGAAAGAAAGTTGTTGTTTGTGCTGTGGCTTAAACTATTTGTTGTGTGTTTCCTAATCAGAATTAGCAGAATTAACTAACTTCGAGATCGCAAATTCGAATATGTTCAAATATAATGGATAAATCTCTGTGTATCTGCATACGAAGACATAAATCACAGTCTTAAAATCGAGAACAACTTTCTTTACGGTTGAGGAAGGTAATTTATGCTAATGCATAATAAAATCATAAAAATCATGATGTAATCGAAATCGCGGGTTAAAAAATGTGATATTTGATATAGTTGGATTGTAAGATGCAATTCAATGACAAAGTTACTTTTCTAAGTGATTCTAGATTCAAGATGTACTATCTGAACAACGAGCCAGCCGCCCTTCCATCTCCCGCAAATCTCGCCCCACGGGATGTGCACTCATCCACATTGGAGCTGAAGACGGTGTCTATAAATCCGGATGGTAAGTGGTCCGAAGAGGAATTTCACACATTTCGGGTAACAAGTGCACCTTTCACAGATACCTACACTGTTCAGCAGGCGATCAATGCCTTCGGTTTCGGATGGTTTCACGTCAAGCTGTCGCTCTTGGTGGGGCTCTGCTGGATGTCCGACTCCATGGAAATGGCCATTCTCAGCATATTGGGCCCGTCTTTGTTCTGCGAGTGGAATGTCACCAAGTTCCAGCAGGCATCCGTCACAACAGTGGTGTTTTTGGGCATGATGTTGAGTTCCAGTTTTTGGACACAGCTGAGCAACAGATATGGCCGGAAGTCGGTAAGACTGACTGGTAATCAAATAGCTAATAGCTACTAAAATGCCACCATTTCAGGCCCTCACATTGTTCGGAGTACTACTAGTGCTGTATAGCATTCTCAGCTCGGTGGCTCCCAGTTACGCCTGGCTCCTGACCCTAAGAGGTCTCGTAGGCTTCGCCATCGGCTGCGTTCCACAGTCGTGAGTAATTCCATGGACTAGGAGGTACCTCTCCACCTAAAACTTTCTTTAACCCAAAAGAGTTACCTTGTACGCTGAGTTTCTGCCCACCAAGCACAAGGGAAAGTGCGTCGTATTGATGGACGTGAGTACGTGCCACCGTGTGCTAAACGTATTTATTGAATATATTGTACTGGTTTCAGTGCTTCTGGGCCTTGGGAGCTTGCTTTGAAGTGGTCCTAGCACTGGTTGTGTATCCCTATTACGGATGGCGAGGTCTCTTGGCCCTTTCGGCTACACCCCTACTCATTTTTACCATCCTATCGCCGGTTCGTATTCCTCGCTCTCTTCAGAAATATCCTTAATCAAATGTATCTTTAAATCACTACAGTGGCTCAGTGAATCGGCTCGCTATTACTCTTACAACGGTCACAATGATAAGGCCATCAAGGTTCTGGAACAGGTGAGTGGTAACTTTATGGAGTGATTATACGTCTAAAAACCTACGATTGTAGATAGCTCACAACAACAAGCGCCACATGCTGATGGGTCGGCTGATGGCCGACGACGAGCCCAGTTGCGCGGAGAGCTTTAGATCCCTGCTCAGCCCGAGCCTGTACAGGACCACCATCCTGTTGTGGTTCCTCTGGCTGGCCTCGGCCTTTTGCTACTACGGCCTGGTGCTGGTCACGACCGAGCTGCTGGTGGCCAGGAACAAGGAGAGCCATCCCAATGAGTGCGTCACCTTCATGACCTCCGACTTTATGGACCTGCTGTGGATCACCCTGTCCGAGTTTCCTGGAATACTGCTGACCATCAAGGTGGTCAAGCTGTTTGGCAAGAAGAAAACCATTGTTCTGCAGTACCTGGCGCTGGTTCTGTGCACTCTGGTGCTGATGTCGGTGGAAAGGTAGTAGTGGTGCACACTCAATTGATCATCTGATAATCAATCCAATCCTCCTCCAATCCTAGTCGCTTCTCCACTTCCGTAACCCTCTTCATTGCACGCGGCACGATATCCGGCATCTTCCAGGCCATTTATGTGTACACTCCGGAAATATACCCAGCTGCCTTGAGATCCGTCGGAGTTTCGGGCTGTTCCGTGCTGGCCAGACTCGGCGCCATGCTGACCCCTTTCGTGGCGCAGGTGCTGATGGACTCGTCCAGAATTCAGGCCATGTCCACGTACGCAATCGTGGGCCTGCTGGCCTCCATAGCCTGCGTCTTTCTGCCCAGGGAAACTGTTGGCTACCACTGAGTGCACTGATTACCATAACTTATTATCTATAACTACTATTAAACCCATTAGTCCCTAGAAGCTGTGTGAATGTTTCATTCGGATTGCCTAGTTTTAGGCTTAGCGGGCTAGTAGTAATCTAAAAAGTCTAGAATAGATTAAGATGCTTCTAACAAGTAACAAAGCTCCTAAAGGGAAAGCTCTAGTCTAGCATTGGCATAAATACTCAGTTGAAGGAGGTGTTACTACTAACTACCCGTTTGTGTTGGTCTAATTGGTGACTAATCTCAACTTTGTAGGCCAATTTCCTCTTATTTATGATTACATTGCTGACAGGTGACAGGAGGAAGTGCAGTTGCAAATTAATTAAACAAGCCAATATTTCTGACCATAAACATTGCGAATAACGTATGGGATCGTATAAATAACTTCGTGCCCGCGCATATATTATAATACTTAATTAAATATGTATGCTGGCGCACTCTGGGTGCCGAAATCTATATGCACTCCTCTGACAGCCATAAACTTTCAGACCGTCCGCTCTGTTCGGCATCTAAGCACATGGCTATGCACATGCAGATGCAGATGCAGATGCAAATGCAGATGCAAATGCAAATGCATTTGCAGATACTGATGGGGATGCGGATGGCGAGTGCGAGGTGCATGGGCATGGGCATTATTTTTAAATTGTGAAACGATGTTCGAGGGGAGCTTTTGTTGTGATCGGCGAATATCGATCAGTCGTACAGTTGTCGGGATGCAGTTAGAATCATTGGTATCCGCACGCAGTAGCCAATATTTCTCACGCGACCGCAGTTTAAATTTAAATCTATTCCACTTTTGAATCGGCCTGGCCCGCGGAAAGGCGGAAAATTCCTCGACTTTTTCAGTTATGACAAGCGAACTCGAGAGTGCCCCGTAGACTAGTCTTCGTAGTTTTCGATACTGGGCTAATGCCGATAATGCCTTAAATCCAGTGCAAATCCAGTGCATTGAAAATTCGAAACGAAATCGCCCCAGTAATAAGTTATGCAATACATTTTCGAATTCGTGCCAATGTGCGTGAGTTAATCAAGTGTGTGAAGTCGAGTTAATCGAGTGATACAAAGTCTTAATATTCAAATCAGCCGGAATGGATGCCGTAAGTTATGCGTGTCCGGAAAATACACTATAGATCGGTCTCTATGAACATGTGCCAAATTTACTTATTAATACTTCTGGGCAAACCAGATGTACATATGTACATACATTGTGTGAGCAAAAGCTACAGTGGACGTCCTTGCTAGGAAATAGCACTTAGTCAATGGTTTTTTCCAACTGCAAAATGTGAATGTAAACTGGTTAACCAGCTAGTGACGAATAAAAGTGCAATTTTATTTAGTTTAGTTTGAGTGCTTCAAGATGATGATACTAGTGACCTTAAAACCGAAGGACCCTAATAGTATCTTATACTCGGTGCACAGATATTTTCCTCTCGAAAGTGAAAGCCACCTCTGACGCGAAGTGGGTTAGGATCCATCTTGTGGTTCCACTGTGGTTCCACTGTGGTCTCGGATCATTGGCCCGAAGTGAAGAGCCCTGTTCGAGGGAACAAATCGGGGGATCAGCTGATTCGGCTGCACAAGCTTTGCACTCAGTAAAATTGGACATCGGAATAAATAGCCGAGCCCGCGTGTCTATGTCAACGCAAAATAGACTTTCAGCTAGCGGGCTAAATATTGCTCAGCCACTTTTGTTTGTGAAATAGCGAAGTCGAACGCGTCAAAAGATCAAATCGATATCGCACCAATTGCATAAACCCTAAAAAAACTCACAGATCTATAACGATCTATTTGGGATATATGTACATATATTTTTGTGTTGAAGTATCGAAATGGGTGATAGAAATGTGTGTGTGAACCAAGAGAGTAGCTATAGAAAAGAAAGTTCGTACTTAAGATATCGGTTCTACCCAGCAGGTGGCGGATATCGTGTTTGTGAGTCGGGACTACCAGGCTCAGTCGCTGGCCACGGACGAGATCAGCGTTTCTCGCGGGGATCTGGTCGAACTGATAAGTTCGAAGGCATCCGAAAAGTCAAGGTGAGCGATTGAGTTCATCGAGAAGTGGTATGGTACTCTAGTGCAGTGAGTTTTCCAGATGCTTTGTGCGAATGTTCGATAGCGGGGACTCCCCCAAGGAAGGCTGGGTGCCCATCGATATACTAGAGTTCAATCCCACCATGAGCAGTTCGAATGGCAAGGAGAGCGGCGATGCGGAGTTTAGGAAACTGTAAGGACTTCAACTCACTCCATCCAGTTGGACAGATAGATACTAGTTGTAATGGCCGTTGTAGAACCATTCTCAGGGAGCTGGTGGAAACTGAGGAGGAGTTCTCCAGGGATCTGCTCCACGTGGTGGAGAAGTACATCAAGGGCATCGACAAGCCGGTGGTGCCGCGCTCCGTGCGGGACAACAAGGATATCATATTCTGCAATTTCCTGCAAATCGCCGAGTTTCACAACAAGTAAGAAGCGAATGGGGTGAACTGGAGTACACGAAGTTAACACTTGGATTTTCAGCGTGCTGAAGGAGGGCCTCAAGTGCTACAGCAACCAGCCGAATATGGTGGCCAAGACCTTCCTGCGCCTGGAGCGGGACTTCGACAAGCATGTGGTGTACTGCCAGAACGAACCATTGGCCCAGGACTACCTGGGCTCCAGTCCCGATGCCAAGAAGTACTTTCAAGTGAGTATCCCGGGCAGTCGAGCGTATCCAGATTGCTTTCCCATTTCATTCTGCCATGTCGAATGCCGCACCAATGCCCCCGACTATTGCAATTGTGGGCAGAAATCAAAAGCAATTGAGAATTGAATAAACTGCGAGGCTGAGTAAGTGTGGAATCGTCTTCGAATATTATGCGTGTGCTGTGTGCGAGAATCGGTTTATTTTTAAAGGCAGACGCTTTCGAATCCAAAGCTTTTGCAGTTTTCAGTTGCTTCCGAGTAGTGTTCGCGGTCGTGTCGTGCTAATTACTCATATACGTAACCGTTTCGCCTAAGGTACTTCAAGTTTGTCCCCTCTGACTGGACCCATCTCCATGTAGTCCTCCCACTTTTAAATCTGAGATAAATGCGGATAACGCACCCCCCCCCCCCCACACCATTCAGTGAAATCCTGGCCACTGTGCGAGGCCATTCGGTTGAATCCACCTGACGTGATGGAACTCCACAGCCGATCAATCGAGTTGCTGGAAAAAATATCAATTTCGAATCGATCCGTGAATACTTGTGACTTTTCGCCCGTTATGCAACATTTCCGAAATTTTACTGTGCGAGAGTGTATTTATTAAAAGATACGCCAATACGTATACATTTATAAATATATGCATGCGAACAATTTTTCCTCAGCCCACATATTTCGACCTCAGATCTAAAAGTGTTTAAATATGTATATACTGGCGAAAATATTGTAACATTGACTTTAATGAAATTCGTTTCGAAATTGGTTCAGCAGTGAATATTCGTGGTTGATGAATACGAGCATATGAATATGAAATGAGCACTCAGCTCATTCATTCTCGCAGAGTGAATAAAAAACGAACAAACATTTCAGTAGCAGTATTCATTATATACACACATAGCCTTCCAAAGCGAAGTACAAGCACACATACATATGTACATATAGACAATCATTCACCGACGCACGCACACGTATCCGTTTTTGCAACAAGTGATAAATTTTTAAACATCGTTCCAAAAATAACCCCAAACGCGAGAGGGATCGAGAATGTATATGCTCGCCAGGCGGTGGGCGGTGGGCGTTGGGAAAAAGCAGCCACAAGCGGATGCAGAAAACCACCAAGTCGCGACACATCAGAAGATTTGTTATTATTTCATTTGAAACTTTCGGGGAGGGGAAATATACACATATTTCCAGTGACCTTGCAGCATCTGACCATGGGAGCATCTATACTAATGCACCTGTTCTCACCTTGCAGGAACTTTCGAAACAACTCGGAGACGACAAATCTCTGGCAGAACACCTCAAGCTCCCCATCCAGCGAATAAACGACTACCAGCTGCTGTTCAAGGTTTGCCGACATATCCGTACATTCGTGCCTAGTGTTTAGTGTGTTTAGTGCTAGTCCGCTCCGATCTTAGTTAAGCTCATCCCCGTGCCTCGCTTGATCGCCAAGTTGCTAAAGACCTTGATAATGTTTGTTTTCGCAGGACTTCATTAAGTACTCGCTAAGCTTGAAAGAGAACGTTAAAGACTTGGAGAGGGCCTTAGAGTTAATGCTTAGTGTGCCGAGTAGAGCGTACGACAATAGGTTTCTTTCCAGCATCGAGGGCTGTCGAGGTAACATCTACAAGTTGGGTCGCCTGCTCCTCCACGCCTGGTGCAACGTGGTCGACAAGGAGGGCAAGGCGCACGATCGCTACTGCTTCCTGTTCAAGTCGCGCATTCTGGTGACCAAGGTGCGCAAGATATCCGAGAACCGATCCGTGTTCATACTGCAGAACATCGTGAAGCTGCCCCTGTGCAACATCGAGCTCAAGGCCGACGAGAAGCAGATCCACTTGAGTCTGAAGGCGCCGGAGGCCAACTCGTTCCTACCCATTGACATTAAGCCACACGGCCCAGAGGCTCACTTGACCTGGTTCAACGAGATCTCTAGCCACATCAACCAGGACGTTACCTTGCAAGAGCACAACGCCGACGACCTGAAGGTCGACGCGTCCCAGATCGCTTCCGAAAGCGAGCTAATCCTCCATCTTCCGCAACGGGCTGAGGCCCACGATCCGAATCTCAGTGTCCGACCCTCTGACGTGGCAGAGAACTACTTCCTGAGCAAGGAGACCAAGGAGCGACTTCAGCACGAGCAGCAGGAGCTGCTAAAGCTAGAGCAGGAGGCCATAGAGCTGTACAAGAAGCAGCAGTCCTCCAAGTCCGTCTCCAGCAAGACCGAATCTGTGGAGATCACTAGCTCCCAGGTGAAATCTAGCTCGGAAGTCCGTAAAGTGGTATCTCCACCTCCTCCACCACAAGCTCAAGTCAAGGAGGTTACTCCAGTGAAGGTAGTGTCTTCCCCACCACCTCCGAAGGAGATTACTCCTGCGAAGGTAGCGACTCCTCCACCACAACCGCAAGTGGTTACTTCACCAGTAAAAGAGGTTGCTCCTCCACCTCAACCCCGTGCGGTTGCTTCTCCTGCTAAGGAGGTAACTCCTTCGCAGTCTGAGCCTGTCAAAGCTCCCTCTCCCATCAAGGAAGTCCGAAAAGAAGTGCCCCCGTCAGCTTCACATTCCAAGGAAGTCGAAGCTTTAGTCGCGACAGAGATTCGTGAGTCTCTAACCGAGACCAGGTCAACTGTAGTCGAATCAGGCCAGTCAAGTGAGATCCGAGAGGAGATAGTAGTCACAGAAGAGAGCTCCTTAGAGGGTAAGCAAGTCGTAGCTCTCGAGCGAGAACCGTCACCATGTTCGATTCCAAAGATCCAAGTATACCGACCCGTAGAATGCGAGAACCCTGTGGTAACCAAGCACAAGCCCATCGAGCTGAAAGACATTGTGGGCTACAGCGAGTCGCTCCGGGACGGTGACACCGCTCCCGCGGGTGGATCGCCGGGCCGCCAGCAGGGCTACTCCGCCAACATAACCGACCACGCTTCACTAACCATCTGGAATAACCGGCTAGCCAACATCGCCGGCGATCGTAGCGGGGCCAACCAGCACCTGCAGCAATCTGGTCCCCCGCCGCCGCCCATTCCACCCAACTTCACGCGCATGCCCGGCTTCTTCCAACCGCTTCCACTAATCGCTTACGAGACCACCATCGAGATACTAATAGTCAAGGCACGCCCCCCCTCGCCGCCGCCTCCGCCGCCGCCCACCATCAAGCGCGTCCTAGTCCATACTGAGAGTCTAGAGCAGAAGACGCAAAATTTCTTCGAGGGCATCTATGATGCGGCCTCCTCGGACACATCGCTTCGCAATGCCAAGCAGAAGATCCGCAGCATCAAGAGCACGGTGCTCAAGTCGAAGGACTCCACCAATTATGCCCAAGACACTGTGCAGAAGGCCAAGGCCCGCGACTTTCTGCACATTTTCACCCCGCCCGTTAAGAAACGACCCATTTACGAGATCGTTGAGGAGCCCGTTAATATCTTTGAGCTTGAAGGCGACTATACCGAGTCTATTGCTGACGATTTCAGAGAGCCAAGTGCCGATTTCGAAGCCAGGGGCCAAAGCGTCGGTGGTATGGATGATTATTATTCTGGCTACTCGAGGGCTTCAACACGTCGCTATGAAAGTAAGTTGTCACGACCGACCGATCGGACCCATCGGTCTGGAGTAGTTAACATGCATATATGTATTGATGGGTTAGTGGAAGCCATCCTCTGATGATCGTGTTGAATGTGCGTTCTAAAGCCAGTTAAACTCAATGTCTAGGATCTGGGATCTGGGATCTGTCGTAACTATCAATCAACTTTTTGCAAGACAAGTCAGCCTAAACATCGGTTAACTTCATGTGATTCACGTCTGATTCACGTCATCTACACATAAATCCGTTGAGTTAATCGTAAATAACTTTGTTTAAACTATTCTTCATGTGTTACTCTTCATTGTTTACACACGTTGTTTTCTTTACAAATAACACTTTATGTGTGTCTACCTGTTTTCCCACATTGAATCCCAAAACCAATCCCATCCTTGCAAGTTCCTCTTTAGAATGAGAATTGGTTGTCAACGAGGGGTTCTTGGAATCTCTGGATTCTCGGGATTTCAGGAATGCCTCTGTCTAAAATTGAATATTCCGTTTTGGCCCACTACTAATAAACTTTTCCGACTCTGGCCATCCGTAAAGCCAAAACTCGGGACTACGACCGGGGAACCTCCTATGACAGCACCGTTGAGCGATCGCAGTATGGCATAAGCTCCAGGCGGGATCGGAGTTCCGTTGACAAGGTCGAAGCCCGTTCGTCTCTGCTGGCCACCGGACGCACAGAGAGCCGTGCTGCAAGCCGCGCCGAAAGCCGAGCCGAGAGCCGTGCCTCCTACTCTGTGGCAGAATCGCGTGCCGGAATCCGGTCATCGTCCCGTCTCCAAGAGGATCGACCCCTGCGCTCGGTCGACAAGCCAGTGGTGGTGAAGATGCTGAAGAGCGTGCAAGTGGAACGTGAGTTTATCACACATGCATGTTCAAAGATATGGTTTTTAAGCGATTATGTTAACTGCCCGATTAGCTGGAGAGACTGCCCACTTTGAGATCCAATTCAAGGATCAGCCTGGCTTGGTTACTTGGCTGAAGGACAACAAGCCCCTGGAGGATCGTTTGGCTGATAGAATCACCCAAACGGCCGCTCCCATGAACTCCTACCGGTTGGACATCAAGAACTGCAGGTGGGTGCCTTTGTTGTTTTCTACAATTTAAGTGATTTAAATGATTTCTCGAACTGGTTCCAGTGAGACCGATGCGGGTACCTACACCATTCGGGCCCAGTCTGCATCCGAAACGACAACTGTGTCGGCACAACTGGCGGTTGGTCAAGGTAAGAGTAGATTTAGGTAGCGTTTGCAGCCATGAGATGACTAGCCCATTTCCCGTGCAGCTCCTGGTCATGATGAAACCAAAACCAATACGGAGCCAGCCTTCCTGGTTAGCTTGAAAGATGCTGAGATGATCGAGAACACTCTCTTCCGTTTCATGGTCAAGATTATAGGGGATCCCAAGCCTCGCGTGAAATTGTGAGTGGAAAACTTACCTTAAAATTGAGCTATAAATGAAATGTCATTCTTTATTCCTGTGCAGCTACAAGGATGAAAAGGAGATACTCGAAACCAATGATAGGATCCAAATTATTCGGGACAAGGATTATTTGGGTTTCTATGAGCTCGTAATTGCCGACGTGCAGAAGACCGACGCAGGAACCTACTCCTGCAAGGCCACCAATAAGCATGGTGAAGCCAACTGCGAGGCTATCGCCACCACAGTGGGTAAGTCAAGTCCAGATAGTCCCATAAATATTTGGTAATTACAATTTCGTAATTTCAACAGAGGATAAAAATCCATTTGGCGCATTAAGCGGCCAAATTCTGCCGGCTGGAGAGAAGCCAGTCTTCCAATGGAAGCGGAACGGCGAGGAGTTCGATCCCGAGGAGCGGTTCAAGGTGCTCTTCGGCGAGGACGAGGACTCTTTGGCCCTGGTCTTTCAGCACGTGAAGCCCGAGGATGCGGGCATCTACACCTGCGTGGCCCAAACGTCCACCGGCAACATCTCGTGCAGTGCCGAGCTCTCGGTTCAGGGTGCCATCCAGACCCTAAACCGGGAGCCCGAGAAGCCCACCCTGGTGATCGAGCACCGCGAGGCGAACGCAAGCATCGGCGGCTCGGCCATCCTGGAGCTCCAGTGCAAGGGCTTCCCCAAGCCGGCGGTGCAGTGGAAGCACGATGGTGAGGTCATCCAGGTGGACGACAGGCACAAGTTCATGTACGAGGATGAGGAGAGCATGTCGCTGGTGATCAAGAACGTGGACACCGTCGACGCCGGAGTATACACCATAGAGGCCATCAATGAACTAGGCCAGGACGAGTCGTCCATTAACTTGGTAGTAAAAGGTAATTACTTAAACATCTCCAAGGGAAAGTCCGTTGGTATGGCTTTATTTGTACTCTTTATTAAGCTCATAGCAATTATAAGCGGCGTACTAATCTTAAAACCCCATTAAGCTCCTCCGAAAATCAAGAAAATCACGGACATCACTTGCTCGGCCGGTGAGACAATCAAGATGGAAATTGAAGTGGAGGGTTTTCCACAACCCACCGTCCAGGTGACCAACAATGGCAAGGACGTGACCGCCGAGAGCAACGTCAAGATCTCATCGAGTTCCATTGGCAAGAGTCTGGAGAAGGTCGTTGTCGAGGTGAAGGAAATCAAGCTGTCCCAGGCGGGCAACTACTCCATCAAGGCCACTAACGATCTTAGCCAGACCTCGGAGTACTGGAGCTGCACGGTCAAGTCGAAGCCCGTGATTGTGAAGAACTTCGAGAGCGAGTACATCCACGGGGAGAAGGAGAACGTCCAGATGACGGTGCGCATCGATGCCTATCCGGAGGCCAAGCTGACTTGGTACCACGACGAGACCGAGATCAAGATAACCGACTCCAAGTACACGGTTAGCAGCGACGGCAATGCCTACACCCTGAAGATAACCGGTGCCACGCGTGTGGATGCTGGAAAGTACACCGTGAAGGCCACCAATGAGCACGGATCGGCCACCAGTTCCACTCAGCTGCTCATCAAGTGCGCTCCAGAGTTCACTCATAAACTGAAGAACATCACTGTGGCCGAGGGCGACTCCAATGTGGAGCTCGTGGTGGGTGTGGATGCCTATCCGCGGCCCCATGCCAAGTGGTACATCGATGGCATCGAGATCGACGAGAAGAGGAACGATTTCCGTCACGTGGAGGAGGGCAATGACTTCAAGCTGATCATGAACCAGGTGGCCACCAACATGCAGGGCAACTACACCTGCAAGATCATGAATGACTACGGAAAACTGGAGGACAACTGCGTGGTGACCGTCAACTGTGAGTAGTGGGCACCCCATATGCCGTTTGTATCTAATCTCTACTTAAATTCCAGGCAAACCCAAGGTTAAGCGCGGACTTAAGAACGTCGAGGTTCAGGAGGGCAAGTCCTTTACCTTGGAGGTGGAAGTGTACAGTGAACCGGAGGCCAAAATTAAATGGTAATGGCAATGAGCAATCCTAATTCAAAGCTTAAATAACCTGCTCTTTTATCCAGGTTCAAGGATGGTCATGAAATTTATGAAGATGCCCGCATCAAAATCTCACGGGACACCCAGCGCATCGAGAACTACTATCTCACCTTGAATCTGGCCAGGACCGAGGATGCGGGCACCTATGAGATGAAGGCCACCAACTTTATTGGCGAGACCACATCGACGTGCAAGGTGGCCGTTCTAAGTGAGTATACATTTTCGAAAATCCATGGGATTCTTAAAAGAAGTGGAAGGGATCAAGTGCTATAGGCGAAAAGAAGTGATAACCATATGTATATGTCCCGACACCCGAATTTTGCCATTAAACCTAATCTCCTGTCTCCAATATGAAATTCTGATGCAGCCAGCGAGGCTTTGTCTCTGGAACAGACCGTAACAAAGACTTTGATTGCGACGACCGAAGAGCCTGAAGAAGGGGGTAAACCAAATCATTTCCAATGCATCACTATAAGCATCACTAAAAATACTTGGGGAATGCCATGAATGAGAACGAATCGAAATAATTCTAAATTTAAACGAATTAACCCTGAAATGACAAATAACCAAAAAGATGTCGCCATAATTTCATATGCACGCCCATTGTACATATCATCAAAAAAAAAAAAAAAAAAAAAAAAAGATGCATTTCATGTCACATTTAACACAACCACCTAACTTAAAGTGTACAGAGAATATAAATCAAACGACAGCCTCTAACAAAGTGTAAGAAACGCGAATATGTGAGCATCGTGAATGAATTAGTATCTAAGTGGATTGATTTTAATAATTGCACGACGATTGGGAAACTAAAAACCGATCCTTAAGTTTCTCAATCTTCTTTGAACTTTTTCACTTGACAGCTGTATGCTCGCTCATGCGATAAGATATCTCACATCCATAATAAGCTACGATAAGATAATTAGGTGGTAGTCAGTAGGTCCTATTGCGATCCTATTTGACCTGTAAGATACCAGTTATTGAGGATGTTGTAAGTGCTGCACTGCCGAAACTAATCCTACGAATGATCTATGCAACATGTACAGAAATCTAATAGTACACTCCTCTGAGATACACACAGATCTTGATACATATCTTGCCTTATAGCCGTTCCCGAAATCGTCCACGTCGATGTCTTCCAGCAGCACAGCTACGAAAGTGTGCCCCTCAAGTACGAAGTCATCGCCACGGGCATTCCCAAGCCGGAAGCGATTTGGTATCACGATGGAAAGCCCATCACGCCGGACAAGCACACCGCTATCACCGTCGATGGGGTTTGTTTCTAACCACATATTTCACCTCTTCAGCTGCGATTTACTTCATATACTGCAATCGTTTAGGACCACTACAAGCTGGAAGTGCAGTCCCTGGATCTGGTGGATGCCGGAGAATACAAGGTGGTCGTGCAGAACAAGGTTGGCGAGAAGTCGCACCAGGGAGAACTTTCTCTGTCGGGTAAGCGGACGTTCCCAGCTCTATTTCCCATCTCTCCTTAAATCTAACACATCCTGTTTCGTAGGCATCGCTGAATATCGCAAGCCCATTCTGACTCAAGGTCCTGGACTGAAGGACATAAAGGTGAACAAGGGCGACAAGGTCTGCGAACCAGTTGTGTTCACCGCTGATCCCGCCCCTGAAATCGTCCTGCTCAAGGATGGTCAGCCCGTCGTGGAGACCAATAACGTCAAGCTGAAGGTGGACAAGAAGGACGCAGAGAACGGATTGGTTCAGTACACCTGCACTCTGAACATCCTAGAAGGTAATAGCTGAACTAAAGCTATCGTAAGGGATTTATATAACTGACTAAATTACAGCTGAGATCAAGGACTCCGGACGCTATGAACTGAAGGTGAAGAACAAGTACGGTGAGCTGGTCACCAGCGGTTGGATCGATGTGCTGGCCAAGCCGGAGATCTCTGGCCTGAACGACACCAAGTGTCTGCCCGGCGACACCATTTGCTTCGAAGCTCTGGTCCAGGCCAATCCGAAGCCAAAGGTTTCCTGGACTCGCGGCAACGAGAACCTCTGCAACCATGAGAACTGCGAGGTCATCGCGGATGTGGATGCCGATAAGTACCGCCTGGTGTTCCAGTCTGTCTCACCCTGCGAGGACGGCAAGTACACCATCACGGCCACCAACAGCGAGGGAAGGGCCGCCGTGGACTTTAACTTGGCAGTGCTGGGTATGGACTCATCCCTGGATTGGAATCTTTTAGTCGCTTGATTCATATTCTATTCTTTCGCAGTGGAGAAACCCACTTTCATAGTGCAGCCCGAGAGCCAGAGCATCCATGACTACAGACCCGTTTCCACGAAGGTTCTGGTGCACGGTGTTCCACTGCCCACAATTGAGTGGTTCAAGGACGACAAGCCCATCAACTATGAAGCCATCAACAAGCCCGGCAAGGATAAGCTGTACGCCAAGGAGGACACCAAGAAGGGCACCGACCAAATCGAAAGTGTGCTGGACATCAAATCCTTCAGGGAAAACGATGTGGGAGCGGTAAGTCCTCACTCGATTGGTGACCTACTGAGCTAATGGATGAGCTAATGGATTTCACTTCCCAGTACACTTGTGTGGCCACCAATGAAATCGGAGTCACCAAGGCGCCCTTCAAGTTGGCTATGCTGTCCCTCGCACCCAGCTTTGTGAAAAAGCTGGACAATGCTCTGGACGTGCTGCAGGGTGAACCTCTTGTCCTGGAATGCTGCGTGGACGGAAGCCCCCTGCCAACTGTCCAGTGGCTCAAGGACGGCGATGAAGTCAAGCCAAGCGAAAGGTAGTTAATTTCCTCTTTATTTTCGGAATCCTGCTAAACCTCCAATTTAGTATTAAGATTTCTACCAATCCGGATGGCCTGGTGAAGCTGGAGATCAACAGCTGCCAGCCCAACGATTCGGGAGCCTACAAGCTGATTATATCCAATCCTCATGGCGAGAAGGTGGCTCTATGCGCGGTGGCAGTTAAACGTAAGATCCGAAGGAAAATTACTTCAAAAAGGATATACACTCATTTTTAACACCATTAGCTGAGGAGATGCAGCCAAAGTTCCTGAAGCCCATCACCAGCCAAACCGTTGTCGTCGGCGAGCCCCTGAAGCTGGAAGCCCAGGTCACTGGATTCCCAGCACCGGAGGTCAAGTGGTACAAGGATGGCATGCTGCTGCGCCCAAGTCCGGAGATTAACTTCATCAACAGCCCCAATGGCCAAATTGGCTTGATGTGAGTACAAGCAATATGAACAGAGAGTGGTACTCATCCAGTGTCATTCCTAATGCAGCATCGATGCTGCACAGCCATTGGACGCGGGAGTCTACAAGTGTCTGATTGCCAACAAGGGCGGCGAGATCGAGGGCGTGTCCAAAGTGGAGATTGTGCCCAAGGAGTCGAAGCCCGTGTTTGTGGCCGAGCTGCAGGATGCGTCCAGCATTGAGGGCTTCCCTGTGAAGATGGACATCAAGGTGGTTGGAAATCCGAAGCCGAAACTTCAGTGGTTCCACAACGGCCACGAAATCAAGCCCGATGCCAGCCACATTGCCATTGTGGAGAATCCGGACAATAGTTCAAGCCTCATCATCGAGAAGACGGCGCCCGGTGACTCTGGATTGTACGAGGTGATTGCTCAGAATCCCGAGGGATCGACCGCCTCCAAGGCCAAGCTTTACGTGGCTCCCAAGGCCGATGAAACGGCTACGGAGGAGGCGCCACAATTTGTGTCCGCTCTGCGCGATGTGAACGCGGATGAGGGTCAGGAGCTAGTGCTCTCCGCTCCGTTTATTTCGAACCCCATGCCCGAGGTGATTTGGTCAAAGGATGGCGTAACCCTAACTCCCAACGAGCGCCTCCTGATGACCTGTGACGGCAAGCACATTGGGCTGACCATCAAGCCAGCCGAAGCCGCTGACTCCGGCAACTACACCTGCCTGCTGGCCAATCCGCTGGGCGAGGACTCCTCCGCCTGTAACGCCAATGTCAGGAAGGTCTACAAGCCGCCGGTGTTCACTCAGAAGATATCCGACCAGCAGCAGGTGTTCGGCAACAACGCCAAGATTCCCGTGACTGTTTCCGGAGTCCCCTATCCGGATCTGGAGTGGTACTTCCAGGACAAGCCCATCCCCAAGTCGGAGAAGTATAGTATCAAGAACGATGGCGACCACCACATGCTGATTGTGAACAACTGCGAGAAGGGCGACCAGGGCGTGTACAAGTGCATCGCCAGCAACAGGGAGGGCAAGGACATCACCCAAGGACGCCTCGACATCGTCAACGAAATGTAAGTAATCCTTTGTGCCTCTGAAGTATCCCTGGTAACTATCCCTATCTACTTTGCAGTAAAAAGCACTCCCGATCGGAGCCACCAGTGTTCCTCAAGAAAATTGGCGACTGCGACATCTACGAGGGAATGGTGGCCAAGTTCACGGCCTGTGCCACCGGATACCCGGAGCCGGAGGTCGAGTGGTTCAAGAACGACCAGAAACTCTTCCCTTCGGACCGCTTTTTGATCGATATCGAGCCCAACGGCCTCCTGAGGCTGACCATCAAGAATGTGACCGAGTACGACGTGGGTCGCTACTCATGCCGCATTTTCAATCCATACGGCGACGATATCTGCCATGCTGAGCTGTTCTACGACTGTAGGTTATAATAAATCATCTCCGAGCTATGATTAACCAGCCTCACGTTGCAGCTCTGGATAGTCAGCAGAAGCCCTTGGAGGACCAGTACACCGATTTCAAGAAGTACAAGAAGTCTGGTGCTCCTCCGCCGTTGTCGGAGGGTCCAATTATTTCACGGATGACCGATCGTGGTCTGCTTCTATCGTGGAATCCTTCGGTGCCTCTGACTCCGCGCTATCCCATCACATACCAGGTAAGTTGCTGACTCATCTAACCCAAACGAACAAGACTTATCTTTCATTGACGAACTCCAGATCGAAATGATGGATCTGCCTGAGGGGGATTGGCGTACTCTAAGGACGGGAGTTCGCAGCTGTGCCTGTGATATCCGTAATTTGGAACCATTCAGGGATTATCGCTTTAGGGTGCGAGTGGAGAACAAGTTCGGTGTGAGCGATCCCAGTCCATATACCCAAACCTACAGGTGGGTGAGCATAATGTTATTTAAGTTCACAATACCAAATGTCCTTCTTTGCAGGCAAAAACTGGTGCCAGATCCTCCAAAGACCTACACCTACCTGCCTCCAGGCACGGACTTCAGGCCAGAAACCTCGCCATACTTCCCCAAGGACTTTGACATCGAGAGGCCTCCACATGACGGCCTGGCACAGGCTCCTCAGTGAGTATTGGTGTATATCTATGTTTTGTGGTACCTATAGCTTTCTTCAATTTAGATTCCTGCTCCGCGAACAGGACATTAGCTACGGCGTCAAGGATCACAACACCGAGCTGATGTGGTTCGTCTACGGCTATCCCAAGCCCAAGATGACCTACTACTTCGATGACATGCTCATAGAATCGGGTGGCAGATTCGACCAGAGCTACACTCGCAACGGACAGGCCACGCTCTTCATTAACAAGTGGGTTGTAAAGGATTACTTTTGGGTAAAGTAACATCTGATTCTCATATTTCTCCAGGATGCTGGATCGTGATGTTGGCTGGTACGAAGCTGTGGCCACAAACGAACACGGAGAAGCTAGACAGCGCGTCAGACTGGAGATTGCCGAGCATCCCAGGTTCCTCAAGCGTCCAGATGAGACCTTCATCATGGCCCGCAAGAATGGAAGGATCGAGGCCAAGTTGGTGGGCATTCCTCTGCCGGAGGTTCACTGGTTCAAGGACTGGAAGCCGATTGTCGACTCATCCCGCATTAAGGTAAAACAACGAAGAAGAACGCTATAGCTAGTCGCAGAATGTATAGTAATTCAACTTGGAATCCTACTTACAGATTAGCTCATATGACCCGGATATCTACGTGCTCTCGATTCACGACTCGATCATCAAGGACGGCGGCTTGTACTCCATCAGTGCCAGGAATATCGCCGGATCCATTAGCACTTCGGTAACCGTTCACATCGAGGAGAACGAGGATCAGTACATCTACAAGACCTACGGCAGACATCCTTACGTGCGCTCCAAGCAGCTGCGCTACCAGGACAAATACGACATCGGGGATGAACTGGGCCGTGGAACGCAGGGCATAACCTACCACGCCGTGGAGCGATCCTCCGGCGACAACTACGCGGCCAAGATCATGTACGGAAGACCCGAGCTGCGGCCATTCATGCTGAACGAACTGGAGATGATGAACACTTTCAACCACAAGAACCTGATCCGTCCATACGATGCCTACGACACCGACCGCAGTGTGACCCTCATCATGGAACTGGCCGCCGGCGGGGAGCTGGTCAGAGACAACCTCCTTCGTCGCGACTATTACACGGAGCGAGACATCGCCCACTACATCAGGCAGACTCTGTGGGGCCTGGAGCACATGCACGAAATGGGAGTGGGCCACATGGGTCTGACGGTAAGAGATGCTACATACACAGGAATAGTGCCATAGTTAAACCACATCGATCTTCTTTTTTTTTTAAATACTTCAGATCAAGGATCTGCTGATCTCCGTGGTCGGCGGTGATATCATCAAGGTGTCTGACTTCGGACTGTCGAGGAAGATCAACAGGCACAATCTGTCGACACTGGACTACGGCATGCCCGAGTTTGTTTCACCCGAGGTGGTGAACAAGGAGGGAGTCAATTTCTCCCACGACATGTGGACTGTCGGCCTGATAACCTACGTGCTCCTTGGAGGCCACAATCCATTCCTAGGCATCGACGACAGGGAAACTCTGACCAAGATTCGCGAGGGTCGCTGGGACTTCAAGGACGAGATTTGGACGCACATTTCGGACGACGGTCGCGACTTCATCAGCCGCTTGCTGCTTTACAGTCCCGAGGAACGCATGGATGTGAAGACCGCCCTGAAGCATCCCTGGTTCTTCATGCTCGACCGTCCAGTTTACGATCACGACTACCAGATCGGAACCGACCGGCTGCGCAACTACTACGACCACTTCAGGGACTGGTATGCCAACGCCTCCTGCAAGAACTACTTCCGCCGGCGCCGCCTCAGCGGCTGCTTCCAGCATCCGTCCAAGATGGTCTATCCCCCGGGTCATGTCTACACGCCGGAGAACACTCCAGAGCCCCTGCCGGAGCCAAGGATCCGTGCCAAGCGCGAGGAAGTGGTCTCCAAGTACTTGCATCCCGACTACGAACTGGGTCTCATTCAATCGGAGAGTCAGTAAGTAGAGGTTTGAATTGCTGGTTGAATCATTTCGTAACTGCTCTCTGCTTCCTATCCAGTTACCAATACGGACCGGATACCTATCTACTGCAACTGCGAGATGTCAACTTCCCGGTGAGATTGCGAGAGTATATGAAGGTGGCCCATCGCCGATCGCCGTCCTTTGCTTTGAACGATTCAGTGGATTGGTCGGTGAGTAATGGGGGGAATGGATCCATGTGTGAATGTGTCTAATTGGACATGTATCCGAGCAGCTGCCCGTGATCCGCGAAAGACGTCGCTTCACCGACATCATGGACGAAGAAATCGACGACGAACGCACACGCAGTCGCATCAGCATGTACGCGGCCAACGAATCCTACTCCATCAGACGACTGCGCACGGAGCTGGGACCCCGGCTGGATGAGTACACCGAGGCGGACGCCATGATCGAGACCCAGCGGGAGGGCTACCCGCCCTTCTTCCGTGAGAAGCCCCAGACCATTGCCATAACCGAGAACCAGCCCAGCCACATCCACTGCTTCGCCGTGGGAGATCCCAAACCGTGTGTGCAGTGGTTCAAGAACGACATGGTGCTGACCGAGAGCAAGAGGATCAAGATATCGGTCGACGAGGACGGACGCTCCATTTTGCGCTTCGAGCCGGCACTTCACTTCGACGTTGGAGTCTACAAGGTGGTGGCCCGGAATAAGGTGGGCCAAACAGTGGCCCGTTGCCGCATTGTGGTGGCCACCCTGCCCGATGCGCCCGACTCGCCCGAAATTTCTGCCAACAGCGGCACCGAGATCCTGCTCCGCTGGAAGCAGCCTCGCGACGACGGTCACTCCACTGTCCTCTGCTACAGTCTGCAGTACAAGCTGAGCAACTGCGATGCCTGGACCACGGTGGCGGACAACATTGACCACGAGTTCTACTTGCTGCACGACTTGCAGCCCAATACCAACTACCAGTTCCGCTTGGCCTCCAAGAACCGCATCGGCTGGAGCGAGATGGGCATCCCGGTGAGCGCCTCGACGGTGGGCGGAGATGCCCCCAAAATCCACATCACCAAGGCCATGAAGCATTTACAGCAGCTCACCGAGAACGGGCATCAAGTGGTTCCCGAGGAGGAGCGCGTCCACACCGACTACCACTGCGAGCGGGAACCCCCTAACTGGGTGACAGACTCCTCCGTCAGCGACAAGTACAGCTTCATCTCGGAGATCGCCCGTGGCGAGTTTAGCACCATAGTAAAGGGCATCCAGAAGTCCACCGACACCGTGGTGGTGGCCAAGATCCTGGAGGTGACCGACGAGAATGAGGACAATGTGGTCGCCGAGTTCGATAACTTCAAAACGCTCCGCCACGAACGGATCCCGGCGCTATTCAGTGCATACAAGCCGCTGAATGTGCCCATTGCCATCTTTGTGATGGAGAAGCTGCAGGGCGCCGACGTGTTGACCTACTTCAGCAGCCGGCACGAGTACTCCGAGCAGATGGTGGCCACTGTGGTGACCCAGCTGCTGGATGCCCTCCAGTATTTGCACTGGCGTGGCTATTGCCACCTGAACATCCAGCCAGACAACGTGGTCATGGCCTCCGTGCGCTCTATTCAGGTGAAATTGGTCGACTTTGGATCGGCCAAGAAGGTCAACAAGCTGGGCATGAAGGTCACGCCCTGCGGCTCCCTGGACTTCCAGCCTCCCGAGATGATCAACGACGAGCCCATATTCCCGCAGAGCGACATCTGGTCGCTGGGAGCGCTGACCTACTTGCTCCTGTCCGGTTGCAGTCCATTCCGCGGAGCCGACGAGTACGAGACCAAGCAAAACATCTCCTTCGTGCGCTACAGGTTCGAGAATCTTTTCAAAGAGGTCACGCCCGAGGCCACGCGCTTCATCATGCTCCTCTTCAAGCGACATCCCACGTGAGTACTCATGGCTGTCATCTATGTACAATGACTCAATGACTCTGTACACTTTTCTTTTGAAAATTCAGAAAGCGGCCATACACCGAGGATTGCTTGGAGCACAGGTGGCTCATGTCGTCGGACTACATGGTCAGGAAGCGCGAGCGTGCCATCTTCCTGGGCAGCCGTCTCAAGGTAAGCAATGAAGGTAATCCATGTTTGACGTAATGCTATCTCCACTATCCACCACTAGACGTTCTGCGACGAGTATCACGACCTCAAGAACGCCTCGGCTACGTCCTCCAAAGTCCTGAACACGGTCGCCGGCGGACCTACCCCTACTCAACTACTTCGATCGAATAGCATCCAGGAGGAGCTGCTCACCACATTTTAGTCAATTAGCTGCGAAGTAGTGTTAAGAGGAATGTTGTTTTTATTTCTTGTATATATGGAATATATATAAGTGTACAACATGCAAATTCTATATATATAAATATATTATCTGGTTAATTAAAGCGAAACTATTCAAATTTAACTCTGCTCCATTCAATCAATCAAATGAAAACGGCCTTCGGTGCTTCATTTAGCATATTTTTGGGTGTTGATAAAAACAACTTTTTAAGTGGCGTAATAAACATATTCAGTCTGCTTTTATAAAAATATTCTATGATAATTTAAAAGATATATTTCTAAACTACTAGACTCTATATTTGCAATGGCGATAAATATGTAACGTTTTGCAGTGTTGGGAAGCCCCAAAGTCCAAAGCTTCTGAAATTCTACAAATTTTTTATAGACGATATTCTGCAAACGTTATTTATTAATTTGAGTTTAACACAATTGAGTGCTTACTGTATTTTCATATACAGGCAGGTACAACCAAAACGTTAAACACCCACACAGACCCGTTAGTCGACGAGAGTAATCACAAATCGATTCAGCGAAAGCAACCCTGCGAAAGCTCGCTCTCAGAAAGCTGGCGAAAGCTTTCTTATCACTATTGATTAAATTTTCGTGCACAGCCTATATTTTAGAGTAAGCGCTAGGTACAACACGCAAACACCTCAATTAGCTCAATAGGAACTCAGTTTCGGCACGATGTGAGGCGAAACAAAGCAGATCTCAGCCCACTCACATTCACAACTAACAAGTCCAGCCTTCATTTGCAGCAGAAAAATCAATGAGTGACGAGCCCTGGTCACAAGATTACAATCAATCGAAATCGAAAAAGTAGAAAACGAGTAAAAGGTATGAATTGCACATGTGTGGGTACCCACTCCCACAGCCAAAATTATCGGCTTATCTCACCTTCAGAGTATAATCCTGTCTAGATTTCGGACTGGCCCACCGTTGGCCCGCATCATCGCAATTCCACTCACATGTCTTTCCGTGCGTAAACTTATTGGTCTCCACAGCAGAGGGTCAACTAGCAATCAATTAACCCACAGAGACACGCTATAACAATCTGATTCCAGTCGATTAAAGCTGCACCTGCTTCCACACCCAAGATGGCAGAGGGCGACTACGCAGAGCATGTGGAAAGGTGCGTAGTCCAAGTGATTCCGGTTGACATTACTCATCCGCGCCATATCTTATCACCCACAGAACTGAGCTTCCGGCCACGATGATTTCCCGCAAGGAGGTAAGCATCTGGGCCATTCTGAAGAACTGCATCGGCAAGGACCTGAGCAAAATCACCATGCCGGTCATGCTGAACGAACCATTGAGCTTCCTTCAGAGGCTCTGTGAGTACATGGAGTACGCACAACTGCTCACCGAAGCAGCTCAGCAGGAACACCCGGCAGATCGGATGAAATACGTGGCGGGTGAGTGTTATCAAAAGTTAGGGCTTATCAACCCACCTGTAAGTGATCGGCGTTATTCCAAATGTACACCGATTCCTGTCTGTACCTATAATAGTTTATATGCCGGATAGAGTACTCGCTGATTATGTTTCCTTTATTGACCACTAAACGATAAGGGTGTTGCTCCTGCAAAACGTATTGTCTGTGGTAATGGATTCCTTTTCCGCACTGAATTTATGAGTCTTTATACTGAGTTCAATGACTACATCTCGAAATATGCATACATCTCCAACAAAAGTGAATGTTTTATCTGCTTCAGTTAATTTGTAATACATTTGTGTGCGATATGTTCTTACTAAAAATTATCTTTCAGCTTTTGCCGTATCAGCATTAGCCTCCAACTGGGAGCGCCTGGGAAAACCTTTTAATCCTCTGCTTGGTGAAACATACGAGCTGCAGAAGGGCGACTACCGAATCGTCTGCGAGCAGGTTTCCCACCATCCTCCAGTGTCTGCATTTCACGCAGAGTCCAAGGACTTCAAGTTCCACGGCACGATTAGCCCAAAAATCAAGTTCTGGGGCAAGAGTGTTGAGGTGAATCCGAAGGGAACTGTGACCGTCGAGTTTCCAAAGTAGGTTTCCTTGTATACGTTTTAGCAAAAAAATTAACACTTATCTCGGTGTTTTTCCAGATGGAACGAGAGCTACAGTTGGACTAATGTCAATTGCTGTGTACACAACATAATAGTGGGCAGGCTGTGGATTGAGCAGTATGGAAAGATGGAGATCACTAACCACGCCACTGGCCATGTGGCTAGTCTCACCTTCAAGTCCGCCGGATCTGGAGCTAAAAACTTGCACCGAGTAGAGGGATTTGTGAAGGATGCTAGGTAAATACATATAGCTTTAAACAAGTTCGGCTAGTTGTTAATCCGAGACAAAAATCAACCCTAGTGAAACCAATCTATACTTCCTCTACGGGAAATGGACCGAGTTCATTAAATGCTGCTCTGCCGAGTCCTACGTCCAGTTTTTGAAGCAGGGAACCAGGAAGAACGATGACTACGATGGCTCTCCGAACGGAACTCCAAAGAAGATGTTCTCGAAATTGAATAGTTTTAAGCTAAACTCATTTCGCAGCCTGTCCATTCAAGACGTAAGTGTAAGACTTTCTTGAGTTACCCGCGATGAGTATCTCAAAAATTGTTACATTTCAGAGCGATAGCTATCCACCTATGGAGCAGGAAGGCGACATCCCGAAGAGTGACTCCGCGTACTCACTTGACATTCCCGACTCGACGACCTTGTGGAGCTGTAAGCCCAGACCCTCCAACTGTAGCGAGGTGGGTCATCCTCCCAGAAACCCTGAATCGCAGTCCAGTTTAATCTCCAGTCTAACTTCTACATTGCAGTACTACCAGTTTACGCATTTTGCGCTGCAGCTTAACGCCATGGATAGCAACATGAAACCACCGCTGACACTATGCCCTACCGATTCGCGATTGCGACCTGATATATTACACCTAGAGGAAGGTAACTTGGATGGTGCCTCCAAGGAGAAGACCCGTCTCGAGGAGAAACAAAGGCACACACGAAAACAAAGGAAGTCCACCAATAGCGATGACTGGTCCCCCAGGTAAAAAAGTCTGATTGCATTCAACCGGTGGATTGCTCATTGCGCTTATACCCATTGCAGGTGGTTTAAATACGCAACTAACCCACATACAAAGATCGACGATTGGTTATACAGCGGGGGATATTGGGACCGCAAATACGACAACACCGATACGATATTTTAGAACCATTTTGTAGCGGGCTTACGCTTACAGTATATATATATACATTTGTAAAAAGTTTGCGAGCTGTTTAAACTTAGGAACCCATTAAAACCTGGATAATTGTAATGGTTAGCAGGCAAAGCATTCCAAATCCCGCCGTTTGATACCGTCACGTTCATATATGACCACGTGATTGTACGATCTGGTGGGGCTGTTGACCTCAGTCAATCAAGTCGCACAAGAATCCATAATGATATTTAGTTAAACGCTTACTTTTCGTAGTCTCTATGTATGTGTATAGAAAGTTGTTAAATCGTGACGATTCCATACGAAGCTATTAAAGTGTTATTCAGTTATTTGTTGCGCTAGAGCGGAGTGTAGTTTATTTATTTGGGCTTCGACCGATCAAAGGTAAGAACGCCTCCATCAAAACGCTGTAGAGTAACAATTAAATTGATTTATTCATCTACATGCTTTTCCGCCCCAATACTTAATTGTCCTTTCACAAATGTTGCTATTTACATATGACAGTATGCTCAGATTCGATTTACACATGTACACAACGGATTTCGAACTTCATTTCAGATCAAGCTTCTTGGGTTTCGTGCTCACGTCGTGCAGACTAACTACGTTATAAGTGGAGACGCAGGGCTGAAGCTTGTTCTTGAATATATCGTTCTCGGATTTCGAGGAGCATATTGAACCGCCGATTTCTGTGTGGCTTGAGTCAGGTAACGAGACCCTCAGCTCGTGGTTACTCACTGAGGTGTTTAGCTGGAACTGTTTCGCGTAAAGAGTGTCCATTTTGTTGTGCTTGGCTAGAATGACAAAGGGATGCTTTACAACTAAAATACGCAGCAGACGAAGAAGTATTGTACCTTCATTAACGCACAACTTGTGTCCGGTTCTGTGGGATGCTAATCTGGCGTCATCGCTGCCCCCAATCGAGGACTCCTCGATGTGGGAGAAGCTCTCCTGCGGTGAAATAGTGGACAGCACCGAAGTACTGGAGTATAGGTAGCCGGAAAAATACAGATTCGGATTGGCCTCGTGGGCCTTGCACGGCACTATCCACGAGAAACTGAAAGTAGAGGGATTCACCTCCTGGGTGAGCCATGGATCTGTGATTAACTGGTGCATGGTGCACCGGTACTTGGGATCCTTATTCAGCATGGAGCTCAACAGACGGCTCAATTGCTCGGACACAGCTTTCGGTATTTGAATCTCGGCCTTCAATGTCTCCTCCACATCGATGAATGGATTTTCGAAAAACATCAGAACGTAAAGCGTCACACCAAGGGCCCAAATCTCCAGCTCGGGACCCACGTATCTGTTTCCGGCCAGAACCTCCGGACTGCAGTACTCCGTCGTGCCGTAGAACGTGGAGAAGAATTTTCCCTCCTCCATGAAGGTCGCCGATCCGAAGTCAATCAGCTTTATGGTGAAGTTCTGGTCAATTATAATGTTCTCGTCCTTGATGTCCCGATGCAGTATCTTCTGTTCGTGCAGATAGTTGACGGCATCGGCCACCTGACGAAAAATGTAGCTTCCCAGCTTTTCGTCCATCAGGGGCCGCCGCTCTATGAACGTCCATAGATCCATTCCGGATCCGTGCTTCTCCATGACCAGCTGGTAGAATAGATCATTTTCGAAAACATCGAGAACGGACACAATGTTCTTGTGGTTCAGGGTCTGCAGCAGGTGGATCTCGATAGGAACTTCCTTGCAGTCGCGGCTCTTAACCATAAACTGAGAGCAGAGCTTCTCCTTGAGAATAAACTTGGTGATCACCAGCAGGCGGTCGCTGTTCCGGAAAGCCATATTCACATACCCATAGGCTCCTCTTCCGATCTGGCGGATGGACGTGTAGTATTTGCTGTAGTCGCCCAGGTACAATTCGTCCTCGTACTTGGACACCAAGGACAGAGAATTGGGTCTGCTGGAGTTCTGGGCAGCGGTGGTCTTTATCACCTGGCCCAGCGACTGCTCAACAGTGCTGGCCATGCTGTTGAATGTGGACGTTAGGTTTGCATAGTTGTACTTCTCACCGTCCAGCCGAGTGCTGGGGTTGCGGCACACCCAGATGCAGTACACCCGGTTGGAGCAGGGCAGTATCTGGAGGAGCACGGAGTAGACTACCTCTATGACGGAGCCATCGGCGTGAATGGCCTCCCCCACAAAGCTTCCGTTGATGGAACTAAGCAGTCTGGTGGCGGGATTGCTGCCGGAGGCATCACAGGTCTCCGTGGACGCGGACTTCGCCTTGTCAAGGGACGACTCATTCACCTGCGACTGCGATCCTACCTCAAACTCGTCAGCGGGGAAACTGTTTGAGGCATTTACAGGTGTTAGAATGTCATCTATTGTACAATCATCTGGCTGGCGGAGGTCGCAGAATAGACCACTGCTGTTCTCCAGATTGCAGCTTAGGTGGGCATCGCCCACCGAAGACTGTTCGTTGTTGGGCGCCGTCCTGTTAGTCGAGCTCTTCTTGCAGGATTGCAGCGAGGAGTCGTTGTCCACGACGAGGGGATCCGTGTCCGGCTCCCAGTCGTTACTGGTTATCGAGGTGTTCGAAACATTCGGACTCTTCTCCTCGCGAGAGTCCTTGCCGAAATTGGGTAGGATCGCCGATATATGCATGTTCATTATCTTGTCCTGACCATATCCGAACATTAGCAGCGAGAAAGGCTGGTTGCACATCAGTATGTTGCCTATGTCATCTACCACAATCAGGCCACTAAGATTCTGGAACACCCAGACGGTGATATTTAGACCGGTTTTTCCCGAATGGGAATACCCCGCAGAAGCATCCTCGTCCAGGGCTATTAGCAAGCACAGGGGAAACTTTACGTTATCCGTAGTTCGACCAGTAGCTCTCTGCTTCCGCAGGCTCTTGGGGATCTCACGGCTATCCGGATCGGGCAGCTTTATAAACGGGATAAGGGTGACAATGCTGACACCCACCACGCTTTCGACGGATTCATAAAAGAATATGGTGGCCGTGGTGGAGTCAACGGATGTTATCACTCCGGATCTATCGGTGCTGATGTGGCAAATATGCCTCTCCACAGGCTCCGCGACGGCTATGTGTCGGCCATCGCTGCTGATCTGCCGGATCCAGAGAGAGACCAGGATCTTGCCGCCCGACTTGGTCTTCATCTCGATGACCTTTCCACTTAGCAGGACGACCCGGCCCTCATCGCCTTCGATCTGCATCTCCGCCAGGGAGGAGATGTGGCTCTCTGTCTTGCCGTTAAGCAGGTCGAAGAATCCCTTGTTCCTCAACTCCTGCGACGTGTAGCCCAGCAGCTGGCAGGCCTTGTTGTTCACTATAAAAATTTGCCCTGTGTTCGCGTCGATTGTGAATATCGCCTTGTTCGGGTTGATCACCTTTGAGGAGTGCAGATTGGGGGGGGGCATGCTGAAGGAGCTGGCGTCCATCATGTTCAGCATGCCGGACGAGTTCTGGCGACTCTGACTGTGGCTGCCCATAATGGGGTCATCTGGGAATTACACGATTTTTTGTAAATAATTTAGTACCGCTCTTGAGTGTACATCTATATAGCTTTACCATTAGCACATCGGTTTCTGGAGCACTGGGCATTCGAACTACTCAGCTTACCAGCGGCTTGGTCTGTCACGTCGCCCTGATCCTCCATTTAAGCGTCGTATGTTTTCCAAGTCCCAGCGGTTCCAACTCGAGGCCTACAGCTACAACCAAATGAGCGCACCGTAAACATTGGGAACTCTGCTCGTAGAAAATCAATTGAATGGCGCATGCGAAAAGGGGAATTCCCCAGTGGGTCGAACGGAACGCAGACACGTTGAATTGGGCTGGCTTTTGTGGGGTTTCCTTTTGCGTTGAGGTGTCTTTAAATCACTGTATTCGAAAGGTTGAAAATTACACTTGGTTTTATGTACTTTAATGCGAACAAGTTATATATATTTGAATGTCCCGCTAACCCTTAGCCTGCAGCCCTGGCGCCGTCATCGATATAATGGCTCTGGGTATCGATTGCTGCCTAGAACGCACTTACTTACATATAAACTGGGCCTAGCTACGTGTGGAAAAATATCGGAGAGAGCAATACAAAACGTATTGTTCTTCCAAACAGGAAGGTTTTTTTTCGTTTTCCACAAAGTATTCAGTGCAGTGCACACTCGAATATAGTTCGAATACGGTGAAAATGCCACGCATATCCGAAATAGCCGCTTCCGTGGGGCTGCTCCTGCTTATCGGAGTGATCAGTGTGGATGGCCTTGTGAAAGAGGGGGATTACCAAAACTCCCTTTATCAACAGAATCTCGAGTCGAACTCCGCAACAGGCGCAACGGCTTCGTTTCCATTCCTGATGCCCAACGTTTCGCCCCAGACCGTAAGTCCAGGTTCCTGAAAAACGCCATACATATACATCATGGAGTTCGCTCCATATGGATGAACAGATTCGCCCAGCTGCAGCTGTGCGCATACAATTCCAATCAGATTAGAAAAGTCCTCGATATAGGCTCTGGTTTTTCCCGTATCTTCCGCGCGGGGAAAACCCATAAGAGTACTGTGCAAATTTTTCCATATGTTCAGTTGTACCCGAATACACACAATTCGCCACCCACATGTAAGGCCCTGAAACCGAAACCTGTAGATTGCACTTCTCGAACCTGCGCCGTAGATACGAATTTGTTTTTACGAGGGTGGCGAAAAAGGGCAAACGGCCCACTGAAGGCCATACTCCCATTTGAATAATACTTGTTGACTTATCCAATATGCCTGTTCTCTCTAACAAAACTAACAAATATATATATGTGTACATATATAGCCCGATCTGTACTTGTGCACGCCCATCAAGGTCGACCCAACTACCACCTACTATATTGGTACGTCCTTTCGAATGAGATTCATTCCTTAAATACTTCAACTAACCTTTCTATCTTAAATAGTTGGCTTCAATCCTAATGCCACGATGAACACGGCCCACCATATGCTGCTCTACGGATGCGGAGAGCCCGGAACCTCGAAGACCACCTGGTGAGTTGCAAGTGATGTTTTCAGACTAGTAAATAACACGCACATTTTTGCTCACAGGAACTGTGGCGAGATGAACCGAGCTTCCCAAGAAGAGTCTGCCAGTCCTTGCGGACCCCACTCCAATTCCCAGGTATTAAAAGAAAAAGAAATGTCCAAATAGGCCCCCAGATAGACACCACACATTTATTGGGCCGACAAATTTCGGGGACTCGGGACTACAGTTTGGCAGGCTGCGCAAATGGGTTGACCGTTCTCGATCCAGAATTCCCGTGCGCTGATCCTTTTGCGGCAGTGGTGGCACTTAAAGCACTTGGCATGCCACTTGGTGCTCAGCGCGACCACGGCTCGACGATCGATTGGCTTCTCACAGCCTGCGCAGCGGGACGAAAACAGTTCCCGGAAGTGCGCCTTGCAGAACAGGTATCCGTTGACTTCAAAGAAGCTCGCCGAGACCAGCGACTTGCTGCAGCTCACGCACCGGAAACACTTTTCGTGCCACTTGCGCTCCGCAGCAGCCACGCCGCGCTCTAGGATCGGAGTCCGGCAGGCGGAGCACCGAGCGGCATGCTTGTCCAGATAGCACTCGCTGCAGACCACGTCGTCGTCCACCGCGAAAAACAGTTTAGGATCAACCACCAGGCCGCACTCCTTGCAGGTGAAGTGGTGCGGATGGTACGTCTTACCCAAGCTGCAAACTGCCCGTGGCCAAATCTTCTCGTTGCATCTGCAGCAAATTGAAGCGGACATACTAGGCAGCTTTCTGATAGACAAATTATAAATTTTAAGGAAAAATCGGAAAGATAGTTTTAAAGTCAAATTTTGTCTTGTTCTTGACACAAAAATCGAACTCATATATAGTAACATTTCAAAACGATTGATGTGGCATATGAATAAAGATCGAAATGCGCGGATAATTAGGAGTTAACTGGCTAAGTTTTAATAGGTCAATCCTTGACAGTCAGCACAGTTTAATAAGAGTTTTGAACCTGTTTATCGAGTTTTTCCTTTAACTAACTGCCAAATGTGCTAATAGACAATTTCACCTACTGGACTAACACTTACCTCTCAACAGATCGTATACGCTTGGGCCAGAGACGCCCAAAAGTTAAATCTGCCCGAGGGAGTGGGTTTCAAGGTGGGCAAGAACTCGCCAATCAAGTACCTTGTGCTGCAAGTTCACTACGCGCACATTGATAAGTTCAAAGGTAAGTAATAGATTGCGTTCAATATAAGGAAATTTAAATGTGTTTTTCTTCAGATGGCTCCACTGATGATTCTGGTGTGTTTTTGGATTACACAGAAGAGCCGTAAGTTCCTTTCGTTTAATATGCGTGATTTTCAAAATAATCAGTACCATCCTGGCAGTCGGAAAAAGCTGGCTGGCACTCTGCTGCTGGGCACTGACGGACAGATTCCGGCGATGAAGACGGAGCACCTGGAAACGGCCTGCGAGGTGAACGAGCAGAAGGTGCTGCATCCTTTTGCGTACCGGGTGCACACCCACGGCCTGGGAAAGGTCGTTTCCGGCTACCGGGTGAGGACAAACAGCGACGGCGAACAGGAGTGGCTGCAGCTGGGCAAGAGAGATCCCCTCACGCCCCAGATGTTCTATAACACCAGCAACACAGACCCCATAATCGAGGGAGATAAGATCGCCGTGAGGTGTACTATGCAGAGCACTCGCCATCGGACTACCAAAATAGGGTAAGTACGCAGTGATTTGAAACGCAGCTCTAGCACCACTCCTAATCCAACTATTTATTGATGACAGTCCCACGAACGAGGACGAGATGTGCAACTTCTATCTCATGTACTACGTGGATCACGGGGAGACACTAAACATGAAGTTCTGCTTCAGCCAGGGCGCCCCCTACTACTTCTGGTCCAATCCCGACTCCGGCCTACACAATATCCCACATATCGAGGCGAGCACCTTGTAATCAGCGCTCGTCGAGAGCCAGGAAATCGGCCGCGGAAAGAGAAACGAATGTATACTACCTTACTGTCTGGATTATTTTATCGTGTGCAACAACTAATGATGGTTTAGCCTCATTCTGTATCCCCTTTTGTTGGCCACCAATGATTTATATAACATATTTGTGTAACGTGTAAATAAACATATGTAGATAATTCGCGAGAGCCGCTGGAGATCCTATTGAATGGATTTGGGAGCACTTAGCTGATCGCCGCAAGGTTAATCTCCTTCCCATTCGTCGCGCATAGCAGGAACCAGCGATCAGCGATCATTCCACTACGCAGTAAATGAGACTGCTCCGACGTAAATATTTTCAATGCAAAGCATTTATTCTCGCGTTTTTTGTATGTATATAGAATTTATGGAATATATGGTATTATCTGCATACATATACATATTTAATATATAATTTGGTGTAAAATTATAAACGTACAATTAGATTAGTTATAAATTACACAAACTTAAATATCTCTCACATTTTATAATAACTTGCAAACTCGTATTTGTTAGTGTTAAACTCTAAATGACTACCGGTTGGCTGAGGCGGCAAGTCCTCAAATGTGTAGGCTAGCAGAGCTCCGTTGTTATCGTGTGCGGCGTAGTTGAGATCATTGTGTGTTTCAATTACACTTCCGGTGTAGTCTTGTTGCGCGTATGTACAAGTGCTCCCGATGGCGTCCGCCTCCACGAAGCTGCTCCCGTTGAAGCCAATCTGCGGCGAGTTGGAGGTGGTCAGAATGCTGCATTCGCTGTCCTCGGCGGCCGACGGGATCGCGTTGAAGTCGTCGGCCTGGAATGTGGTGTGCCCAGCGTCCGGTCCGCCGTAGGGCAGCGTGCAGGTCATGGTCATGGTCACCGTCTGGGGCCGCACCACCTCGAATTCCACCTGGTGCGAGGAGCTGTCGCCGCCGCAGTCCTCCGCGAAGCAGTCGTGGCTGTCAGGCACATATGGAGGTATTTGATGGCTGGCCGAGTGCAAGTTGGCGTCGTTCACAATGTTGTCTTCGGAGTCGAAGACGGGCTCGTTTAGCGGTTTTCCCAGCAGGCTGGACGACTCCACCTTAAGGGTGAGCCCGTCGCTCGATGGATTCACCTCCAGGTAGGGCAGGTAGCGCATCACCTCCTCGGTCAGCTCCTCGCGGTCGTTGATGGGGCTGATGTCGGAGATGTTGTCCATCAGTCCTGCGGTGGGATCCGACTGGTTGTGTTGGCTCTGCGTCAGGGAGCTGACCCCCAGCTGGGAGTCCTCGTTGCCGCCGAGGAAGAGCGGCAGGAAGCGGTTGACCACCTCCGACAGGTTCTCCCGCGACTCCAGCGGACCCGAGCTCAGCTCAGAGTGCAGCTTCTCGTCGCAGTCGGCGTTGCTGAGCGTGCTTAGAGGTAAGTATTCAGACGATTGGTAGCTTATCAGATTATCGGCTGAGGGTAGTATAATATCGGCGGAGTTGAGCTGCTCAGCAGACTCCATCTTAACTTCGTACTTAGGCTTGGAGGAGGTATCACCCGAGTCGTTCCTCAATCGTTTCGAAGCGGAACCCGATTGACATGTAGAGGTAGATCTTTTGCTTTTGCGGCCGGCAGTGGTGGTTCCATTAATTGCAAGTGTGGTCAGTGAGTTGTTGTTGTTGGTCGTGTCATTTCTGGCTTCGCAGCCGTCCGCGTCCTGGTTGGGCTTCAGCGATCCCGGGGAGCGCGTCTGCTTCTTTTGCGGCCTGTACTTGTAGTTCGGATACTCGATCATGTGCAGCTTGCGCAGCTTCTCCGCCTCGATTATGTACGGCTGCTTATCGTCCTTGCTGAGCAGCTGCCAGCGGCGGCCCAGCTCCTTGGAGATCTCGGCGTTGTGCAGGTCGGGGGTCCGCTCGCAGATCTTGCGCCGCTCCATCTGGCTCCAAACCATGAAGGCGTTCATGGGTCGCTTGATATGGCCGGGCGAATGTTTCTTGGTCTGCAGGTGGAAGGAAAAGAAGGCGGTTTAGTTATTGCCTCAATCTTATAGCTAGTTATAACTATCTTAGATGCGATTGTGAGTGGGTGGGGGCGGGATCCCCACACAGCGCTAAGCCCACAGATGTTGGCCTAGGCAAGGCGTCAAGTGCAACGCAAGGAAAGTGAGTGAGTAATACATATGTGGCCGCCCGTACGATATTAAATTCACTTCCGGCATTTCAGAGCCCGTAAATTAATGCACTCCCTTGTTTCCACCAACTTATGGAACAACGAAATTTGCTTTACCTTTCGGCAACCGCAGATACGCTCCGTTAATTCGTTCATGCGAAAAACACATTTACCTATTGTACCTGCGCATATAAATAATATATATAAATGCCGACTGCATATTAACGTATCGCAGATAAAGAGTTAGGAAACAAATTCACGCCAGATATAGTATATATACATATATGCGTATATAGTACATCTGAACAGTTCGGCTGTGTGCCCGACATACATGCATCGCTCATTTTCGCTCATACCGCCTTGTCTATGGCGTTTGTATCTGTGCGAAATACGTATCCGCCGCGTTTGAAGTTCAATGTCCCTCGCCAAGGTTAATAAAACGCTCCTAAAACGAAATATGGCTTGTGTCTGTGTGCATTTGTACTGAAATGTGTTTCTGCTCGACGGGTTGCGGCTGCTGCGATGCTCGGACAAGTGGGTCCGCTTCCTGGTTGCCCCGTTCTTCTGGTCCCAACTTATCCCTAAGCATCCTGACCATCCCAAAAATCCAAACATCCGATCCAGCCCGATCTCAGGTGGGCACTCATCTGGAAACTGGGCTCGCGAGGCCAGGAAGACTGACTTGGTGACTTGGAATAGGTCATTGCGGTGACGCGCCGCCTCGTTTGGCCAATGTGAATAACCGTTTTATTCGCGCCGCGAGAGACGGCAGAAACCACCTATTAATAGCGTTAACTTCGACCTTGCAGCAGTTCGTGCACCTCGCGAGTTCATCCACATCCGAAGCAGAGGCGATACCCTTGGCGCTCCGAGCTGAACCGAACCGAACGCTGAGCGGGCTGAGTGGAGCAGACGTGGTATTGGGGCCGACGGGATGCGATGCTCCATCGGCCATTGGCTCAGCCATTGCCACTGCCACTGCCACTGCCGTTCTGTTGCCTTTGCCCTCGCAACTCTGCTCCGAAACTCACTCTCAATGTCGCCGACGTCGTCAGTCAGACGGTTCAGTTCAAGTCTAATAAGCAGCCCGACTCTTGTAGACACAACACAACACACTCTCACTCACACCCAAAGGGCCCAAAGCACACACACACACACAGAACAGGGCAGAAGTTGCAGACACCCGCATCCGTGAGATACAGATACATATGCAGCTATGTATCTATGTGCGCTCGCTCCGCTCCTCGGGGAACAAGTAAAAGTGATGAAATGGGGCTGGGGCTTTCGATTTTAACCGTTCTTACGCTTAGATCCTAAGGTCATCAGCTCGAATACTATATTAAACACGCTTTTTGCAGCACAGATAAACATGTAGTCGCAGAAGTCAACGACTCAGTTCGTGTGTACCCGCTTCCCAAATGCCCTGTTCCCAGTTCCCAGCTCCCAGTTGCCAGTTCTATATATGCGAGTAATACGCAATTGAGCGTTCTGTTCGTGACGCCAAAGGCGAAAGGCAAAGGCAAAGGCGAAGCCATTGCCTCCTCCATCCATCCGTCCATCCATCCGTCCATCCGTCCGCACTAATAACCGTAAAAAATAAACTGCTAAGCAAGGTCAATGCACCAAATGTGCTATGAGTGCCGTGAGTGTAAGTGTGAGTGTGTGGGGAACTCACTTGCTAAAATTTGGACTTTTCAGTTAGGCAGATAGTGCGTTCTTGATTTCGAGGCGCAGGTGGACGGTAAACAAGATGACGAATTCATGGGTAGATCGCCATAGGGAACTGCTGTTCCGACGAAAGCATATCAGCCAGCATACAGACGTACTGCTCACGAAATATAGACGTACTATCCGCCCGACCAACATATCCACCAGATACACATATACATATTTACAGGCTACAACACATCCATTCATACATACATACATATATGCAAGCTCGACAAATACTGTGAGTCATCGGGGAAGCGAAAAGCGAGTACAACCGCCCCGTAAATGAAATGCACGGGGACAAAAACTGCACTGCCACGCGCTCTACGAATGAATCCGTGTATCTATGTATCAATATATCTATGGATCTATGCATCTATGTATCCATCCATGGTCGCGACTCATCAGCACTCGATGGGCCAGTGCACCCGAAGATACCATCTATCAATCCTGGCTATTTCATCATATTAAGACTCCAATTGAGCTACAATTCGATTGCTAATCTGCTATAATTGTTGTGCCTGCTGGTATTTGTAAACAAAGAAAATAATCGCAAGGAACTTGAATCTAATCTGACCGAATCTTATCAGTCAAACTTTTGTTGACCTTTCCGGTTGGCGAAGTATTTGTATGTGCTCTATAAGTGGTCTCCCTGCCGAATATCAAATACGTTCGCCTCGCTGACAGACAGCTGGGTTCGTATGTATATCTGGTAGTTCCCTCGGGCGAGGGATGATAGAGCGGATCTTCTAATCGGATGGATAGATGACCAAATCAACCAACAACACATTCCTGCCAGCCTGGACAGAAATATGTACCTTAGGGAAAATGGTGTCGAAGACCGAAATATAATAAGGGTTATACAGTCCTACCTCCTACTTGATCCCAATTTCCCTCAGTGTAGACAGTGTTACTCACTCGAGTCGCATCCGAGTACGGGGTGCTGGAGTTGACAGGAACCCGTGCAGATCCGAACACCAGGCTGGAATCGATGCCGTCCATGCTCAGTGTCATTTCATGGCCGCTGTGGCTCGGAGATCTTTCGCCGTCCATTTCGGATTCGCGTGGAGGGGGGCTGAAGTGCTGGCTGTGAGTGTGAGTGTGGGTGTGGGTACTCCGGGGTTCCGGGGTCTTGGGGGTCTTCGGTGCAGCTGCAGCAACAGGCGCGGAAGGCGAAGCCACAGCCGCTGGATGAGTAATAGCTGCCTGGCTTTGTGTTTTTTGTGCTCCAGGCGTTTGCGCTGGCGCTGGCGAAGGCGACGACGCTGGCGAAGGCGAAGGCGAGAACGGTGGCAAAGTGTGGGGTGTGGAATCCGCTTTCGGGGCTGGATGCCTTCGCTGGATGGTGATGGTCGCTGGTCTGGCTGGGGTGGTTGCTGGAACCGTTGGCACTGTTCCGGGGCGCAAGCTTAATGGTGGTTCGGTGGTGGCCTGGTTGGGCTTAGCTATCATCTTTCAATGCGTTTGGGGCCGCTGCAACTGCATCCCAGTTCTGGTGTCCACTGTGTCTCTATCCCAGCGATGATGTCCCGATCCCCGCTGGAGCATAGTAGCCGGACCAGTGGCAGTGGGTTGCCGATAAGGCGGAGCGCTCCGATTCTCTGTGGCTTTATCACGAAATTATGTGGTGGTCACTATGTCTACTCTGTGCTCTGTGCTGTGCACTATATGCACTATATGTGCACTATGTGTCCGTACTCGCAGTAAGAGTAAGATCGGGCTGTTTCATTTGTGTGAATGCGAGTGCGAGTGTGAGTGTGCACTAGGTATTGCTCCTCAAGGTGAAACTGGTTCCTCGTTATTTATTTATTTTTTGCTGTTTCGCTTTTGGTTTTGTTGTTGTTCTTGTTGTTGTTGGTGTTGTTTGCAATATTCCAAGACTCACGTTCGCCTCGTCCGTGTAATGAGCGTGCATAGGTGTGCGTGTCGCTCCCTCACTCTCGCACTTGGTAAATTTTATTAATTTATAAATGCACTGAAACTGAATTAAATAGATTGGCTCGCATTTATGTGCAGAGAGTTACACACGTATGTAACGATATGGTCGTGTGCATGTGTGTATCTGTGTGTGGTCACCACTAATACTGCAGCACTCGCGCTTTCGACTGTGTTTGTTTGCTTTAAGTGTGTTGATTTTGAAACACAAATGTTTTGATAATGTTTGAACTCCAGCTGGTTCCGAATGTTTCTGCCCAATCTTAGTGTTATCACTCGACAATAAGCGAGATCGCTTGGTTAAATGTATCTCAGCTCTGTGGCATCCACGGTTTACGCACATATGTATGTAGCTTTCTTGTTTCTAGTTTCTAGCTACTAGACTTGGCTAGACTTAGTTAGTTCGGATGGTTTTGCACGCCGCGCGATGAGGGACTTATTTGTTCTCCGTGTCCTGGCCAATCTACACTAAACATCGATTCGAATCCAACTGAATCCACACCGAACTGAACTGAACTGAACTGTGAACTGAAGAAGCACTGAAAACGAAACTCTCGGCGCAGCGCAACGAAACCGAAGCGATGAGATACGAATGCGAGTTGGGTTTGGATTGGAAGTGGAATCGAAATTGACGGCTGGAGTGGAGTAAGTGAAGAAACGAGCGCGACGCGAGCGAATAAACTACGCAAAAGATTTTACGTTTTTATTTTGTTGTACATTTGTGTATTTGTGATTTTGTTGTACTTGTTTCTTATGCAGCCCCATGTACTGCGCTGTATGTAATTATGCATATATGCCTTGCACATACATACATATATATGGCTCTGCTGTATCCGTGTGGGTGTGTGTATTTGGTGTGTGTGAGTGTGGTTTCGATTGTGATTGCTTCCCGACCAACGTCGATCGCTCACAGCTGTTCAAGTGAACTGACTGCAAGTTGATTTGAGTTGAGTCCACAGCACGTAGATACAGATACATGCACCCATACCAGCGTCACATACACGAGCTGTCGCTGTGTGCGTGCCAGAGACCGAAAGAGCGCAGGTTTTTGCGAGAGTTTCCTGACTCGACGAGTCAGGAGCGGACTTGCGGTTAGTTCAGTTGCATTGGCATAAAAGTGCCTTACGCCTTCCTTATTTTCCATAAAAGAGTTATTTCAATCAGCATAGAATTCTTTATTTGATTCGGTGCCCCTTTAAGTCATCAATTCTTCACAGCGCCCTTCTGGCTGGCGCCACCCGCACTGCGCCCCTTGGTTTGATATCAACTGTTGCAGTAGCGCAACAGTGTTGGTGTGCTGTGTGCGGGGAGGGGTGTGTACATGTACGCTTATGAATCAGCTGTTCCACTGTGTATTAATCATATGGCTGTTTGATTAATCTGTACGTTTGCTTGTGTGTTGTATGCATGTATATATACGAGAATAAATACACATTACGTATAAGCGTGCAATATACATATGTGCGCATGAATATGAATCTGGCTTCTGTTTATTTCAGACGATTCCGAACGGTCTTGAGAGCGGAAAATCTGAATATTATACGTAAATATCAGATATTATATGTATGCCAGTACATACATCCTCAGAAAACATATGCATGCAGGCACTATGCTGCCATATACGAGATCTCGAATAATATGCATAAATGGCATGCAGTTAACGTAGAACACTCGAATATTATGCGAAAATATAGAGATAACTATATATATTAACAGATACAAATTCGATGTACATATGTACACATAGTATTTATCTACAGAATGACGCAGCGGAACATGCACTTGCATTTTCATACAGTGTCAGGTATAAATATCGGGTAAAGAACCATGTACATGCAGTGTACATACGAGTATGCATGATTTAATTGTACTCGGACACACGGAAGTAATCGAGTTGATCGCTGCGACCGCAATATTTCATCCTAAGTTTTAAGGCTGCGATATATTTATTTACATTTTATTCTTAATTTATTTCTTTTAAAATAAGCAAATCTCCCAACATACATAATTCTAACAATTGGAGTACTATAACTAGATCTGTCTTCGTCTTCATAAACCAGAATCATGAACGATGACTCATCAATCATATGATCAATTTTTAAAGTGACTTCCTAGGAGCTTATGATCCATAAATTTGTATATCGGTGTTACATCCAGCTTAAATAAAAGTATACATTTATCACGGTTACTTAATATTGCTATTAAATCGCAATAATACCTAAAAATGTTCACTCACGGAGAAAAATCAGATTATCAACAATAAACTCATTTTCAATCTGTAAATAGAAAAATATTTAAATAACCTCTTATTTTAATAAATCTGGAAAGCCCTTTTAAAAGTTTCAACAATTTGAAACTTGAAATTGAAATTGCCTATCGATAGTTTGCAGTTGCCCGTTTTGAATGGGACGATTTTGTGGGGTGCTTAAGTGAATGGTCACAAAAACAACAATACCCAAGGTGATTCAACGTCTGTTATCGATAAATTTTCAGCTCTAGTGAAAAAGTATGGAACTATTCTGGTATAAAACGTGTAAAACTCTGAATATTATTGTGCCTGGACTCTATATCTCGCTATATACGCTACAAACGAAAGCAGAACTAGCCTACAACTGAAAAACAGTAAAGTGCAAAGGATCGGATGCACGACATACGTAACATTTCACCATATATGTGCGTTATTTCACTCCATATTACATTAGTTAATCGCAGTAACCATGGATAAGTGTGTTTCAAATTAAGCTGGCCACCATGCCCCCCAAAGCCAAGTTCAAGAAAATGGCCATTCGCAAGGGATTCCCACCACACCAAACGCATACTTGTGTCTTTAAGTTCAGATGTCGAAATTTCACACCCTTATGGGCGCACTGTTTGACCCCTTCCTCTTTGTTCTCCGCCTGATTGCAAACATGAGTTCCCCTATCTACGAGCAATATCGGTTCGGGCCGTCACGTCCCCTCTCCGCTGGATCACGTACACTGTGGAAGCCAAACAAGGTGCATCAGGAGGCACCCGAGGTCAAACCGCTCGAAGTCCCCGAGGATTTGCGGATCCCAACCCTGCAGCCAGACCCCCTGAATCCGCTGGCCACCATGATGTCTTTCAAGCTAATGGCTATGGACGTAGTAACTCAAATGCAGACCGCCCTGCACAAGTGCGTCAACGCCCAGAGTCCGCCGGGCGCCAAGATGGCGGGAATCGAGTTGGACGCCTTGCGGCGTTGCGTACCGTCCTCGTGCTACTTCTTTATTGACCTGCATCCGCACCACGGCTTTAAGGATACCGCGGAGGATTGCCCTACTAGTCAAGCCTCCAGTGACCGGAATAACAACGCTGGCTGTTCGCAAGGATCGGCTGCCAAGAGCTCCTGGCAGCGGCAGCGTAGTATTTCCGAGTGCAGTGAGGACAGCTTCATTTGCTTTGAGGACGACGCAGAGCAGGCGGATGAGGATGTCGAGGAAGACGAGGATGATGATGACGACGACAGCAGCGTGCAGTTTACAGCATGCGGTGAGGATGAAAATACCGAGGAGCTAAAGGCCTGCCAGTGCAGCGACGACAGCTCGACTCCTGTCAAGAAGGTGAAGAATATTTTTGCGCGGCATAAGTGGGCATATCTAATTTCCTATTTATGCGCACAGGTTCGTTTCAACATGAAACCCGAAGTTCACGTAATGCTCGCCTGGGACTACGCTTATCGGGCTGCCAGAAAGAGCGAATGGCAGGTAATGGCGCGAGATCGGGATCGCTTTCAGCAGCGGATTCGGCGGATTTCACCCATTCTCAATGCCGTCCTGACTCCAGTTCACCGAGATCGTGTCTACCAAGCTCGATTCTTGCACGAGGACTAGCTGGTCCGCATACCTGAAGTAACTTTTGATGTACAGATTACAGTTTAGAACGATTACAGCATTAAATTCCAAGTTGTTTGCGTGTATAAAGTGATCGATTTAGCCACTGCGTTCGTGATTGATTTTATGAAGCCAAAAACTGTTTAACCTGTAAAGTATATCAAAACCACGTACACTTTTCTTCGCCTTTAGTTTTAGAGCCCTAAGAAGTTTGAATTTGTTGATAACGGGATTAGCATATACCTTAATATAACTTGAAATAAATTAAGCAATAGACGTATTTTACTGTGTGTTCTTCTTTTCACATAAGATTGCTTGCATTGTGTTCCAAATTCCCAAGCCAAACAAGTTTGGGTAAAGACTTTGTGTGTACGTGGGTGAGAGATAAGCTCTGAATAGAAACAGATAAGACGGCAGTTTGAAAAAATAGGTACGTTTAACATGGAGCAGTAAATTTCATAAATGTTATCGCGTTAATTCATTATTTATTTCATGATTCCTTCAGTCGTTTGCAACTTGGTTTTGGATCTCCGAAACTTATTTGGCCAATTGGTAAACTCCACCCGAGAATATTAGCTTGTGCTCCCTGACTTTTCGCTGGAGAAAGTGTTTCAGCTCATCCTGAGTAAACTCCACTCCGCCGCTGTGGGAGGCGAACAGCTTCAGCATCTGGTGGATTCGGTCAATTGGCATGGAGTCAAGATTCGTGAGCATTCCAACAATATAGGACCAAAAAACCTGCGGCATAATTGTATAAGAAAAAGCCGGAATTAGGAACAGTTGAAGGCACTTACTTGGAGTTCTTCTTCCCTTTGATCGCTGGCAGAAGCCATTGCGGATTCCAAATCCTCTTCGTCAGCTTCTGCCAGACTCATGTCCTCGTACTGAGACTTCTCCGATTCCTTTTCCAGCAGCGTGAATATTCCGGGTGTCGTTTCCGAGATCAATCCGTGGTTTTGCCAAAAACTCAGACGACGCCGCAGTGCAGACGCTGGAACTTTCGTAATGGAACTAAGATCCTCGATAGTCCATTCATCTGAAAAAAAAATATGACCATGCGGTTGTAAAACTGTAAAACTTGACTGCCCTGTAAACACGTACTCTTAGTTTGAAAGTGGTATATAATAACCGCCAAAATGGGGCTCACAACCATTTCCATGGTCCGGTCACCGATCTCGATTTCAATATTTACACGGCCAGTCACTGTACGCCAGTTGAGCGTACGGTTGCCCTTGTATGCCTCGTAGGCCTTGGTGTACTTCTTGAACTCATTCTCAATCTCCTCAGGAAGTTGGAGGCTTTCTTTATTGAAGGACGGCCAAAACTGAGCAGAAACAATCAGCGAGGAGATGTCGAACAACTGATCTAAAATGAGATGGTTTCGTTAAAGCATTTTGAAAATTAAAAGTAACTCACTTTCAGTTCGGTCGCCATCGCTGTGGATGTGCGCGTTAATTCGCTTGGAGTCGGTTACGTCTTTCAACATCACCTCGCAGCTGTGCAGCAGCGATTCGCCAAAGCGGATTTTCAGCAGTTCCAGATTTCGAATTTCTTTTTCGGAATTAAAATCTAACTGGGCCAGCAGTCTGTCCGCCATTAGATTGCGATACTCTGTCATAAACAACTCCTTACTGCCGTATATGTCTACAACCATCGATATAATGTCGGCCGATCTCATCTTCCGCGAGCTGTTGTACTGCATAATGCTGGCATCTATACCAAACGGATCGGGTTGCCAATTTTCCCAGTTGCTGAACTCATCGGTACCCGAGTCCTTGCATTCCTTAATTGTTTCTCCCTTGGCGAGTTCCTCGGATAAGTCCGTGGGCCCCTCTTCAGTCAACCCAGTGACTACGCGTCGCACTGTGTCGTTTCGTTTCCGCAGGTAATCTTTGATTGGAGCAGTTACCATCTCTAAGATGACTCCGGTACTATCCAGATGGCGAATAGCTTTGATGGCTGCCACGTAACCCGTTAATATGTCCATGGTGTTGACTCCAGGATGCAGAATCCTTGCCTCTAGCGAGTTCCTAAGGGATTCAGTGAGGTAGACTCGCATATCTATTTTCTCCATGCAAATCTTTAAGTCATCTATAGCCGGAATGGAATCGGGATAGTCTGTTTACAAATAAATACATGTAGTTGGGGGACTCTTGGCTGAATCTACGGGCACATACCAATTATAATGCTGAAGAACTGACCAATAACGCTTTGGGCAAACGTTTCGTACATAAAGTAAGTCAGTTTGACTTTGAAGGATTTTACAGACTCGGGAACTTCGATATCGCTTATGCTATCCTTAGACTTCCATTCCGTGAATATGTTTGTGAGCCAGGACATTATGACATCCGATAGCCACTGCAAAGGTAGGTAATAAATGAGTTACTTAAGTAGTTTATTTATGACAACAGAAGGTATTCCCATTCAACTTACAGTTTCCAGTTGCTTAAGATGACTTCTGTCGAAGATTCCCATGCATGTATCGCTGATGTGCTCCTTGATTTTAAGCTTGATGAGAGCGGTTAAAGCACTCCCAGTTAGACGGTCAATGAGGTTCATCTCGAAGAGCTTCATGTTTGTCTTGTTAACCATATCCGTCAGCCTTTGGCAGCAGCATTGCTCTGCTTCGAAGTTGCAGCCAACGCAGAGGAGCTCATCGAAAACATCAGAGTCTGAAGGGGAAAGCAAGTGAGCATGGGAACCACAGGAGTATGTATCGGATACATACCAACTGTGGTCAATGCGAGATTTGAGGCCTTGGTGAAGAGCTTAAAGTGCACCCAGTAGAAGGCCCCAACGACCACACTGAAATTGGGTGGCAGTTGAGCCAGCAAGCAGTCCCTTAAGCAGTTCTTAATGCCTTCCTCCTGCATGAGCTTCACCGTCTTTGCGGTGGGCTTTGTCTCAGCTCCAACTAGCTGGATCAGCCTGGGCTTCACCTGCATCAGGCTCTGAAAGCTGTCATGCAGCTCATTGATGGCGTCGATGAACTGGGTGAACAGTCCGTTCTTATCGGGCAGTGCTTCTATGGCCAGAGCTTGGTCGTTAATCCAGCCCTGCAATTTAGACGAGACCAAGCCGTCGTGGATGTGCTTCCAGAACTTGGGCACCAGGACATTCCGAATAGTCGACTGGATTTCCAGGTCCACAACCGCCGCGAAGGTGTCTATGCTGCCCAACACCATCAGGTGCTGGCGAACATTTTGGAATACATTCTCCTCAACCGGATCATTGGATACAGCGTTCTGTAAGAGTTTCTGAGTGCTAGCGCCAATCCCTATTACTGAACCGAAGGAATAAACCTACCGCTCCACCCAAAACCGGAAAGATTCTCAGTACATCCGCCCACAAAGCGTCAAAGTCGCACATCGCTTGTGTGTAATTATTTTAAACAGTGCAAAACATTGCTTGAAACTCTGAATCAAACGCCAATGGTGATGATAATGCTGTTATCGATAAGTCGATTCTATCAACCGAACCGATAGTCGATGAATCTTTGATTTATCAGAAATTATACATATATCTATTATTCATTCTTATAGGCCATTATTAATCATATTCCAAATTTCAAACTGGATCGAGTCCTGATCCTGATGAACTATCAGTTCCCCATCAATTAGCCCATAAATATAAATAACAGTTTTACTAAAATAAATTATATTAATAGATACGGGGAGCTTAGTAGCCAGAAAATAAGAAACAGCAAGAGTTTCAGAAATACAGATGTATGTCTTCACGTTCCGGCAAACACAAACAGTTAGAGCTAAAATTAAATTGCATACGACTTATTTACATACATACATACAAATTGAGATTTGAGAGCCGGCGCTGATCTTGCATAGGAATATAGTTAGATTGCGAATTTATTTAATTTTATTGTACTGTGTGCGTCACCCGACACACGCCCGTGTGGTAGCCAATATCGATTGGATGCGGATGCCAATGGCTAGCGACTTAAGGAGTAAGGAGTAACTATGAAACTATCGTATCTTCAAATGCGTCTGCTGATGCTTTTTCAAGTGGTCGCTCCGCACAAACCGGCGACAGCACTGCTGACAGGCGTAGGGCTTCTCCCCGGTGTGCGTTCGTATGTGTCGGTTGAGGTCGTCCTGCCGCTTGAACCGCTTCTCACACTGCCGGCAGTAGAAAGGCCGATCCTGAACGAACTGGGGCATCCCATACGTGCCGGGTCCGTCCGCCGGCGGTAGCTGAGAGAGGGTATTTACAATTTCTTCGGTCGGTTCGTATTTTACCTCGGGCTTCGCCTGGTTAAGGAAATCGGGCAACTGGCTCTGGTTGTGGCCATGGTTATCCATCTGGTGTTCAGGAGATACGATCTGGTACTTGTCGCTGTGCTCCGGCCGTTCCAGCTTAATCTTTATCGGCTTGTGGTGGATGTCGATAATGCTCACGGGCTGCTGGTGCTGGTTATGCTGCTGCTGCTGGTGGTGGTGCTTCATGCTCGGCTCCCCGCAACCAACCATGGCGGCCATGAAGTGGAAGCCCGAGTCCGACTCCGAATGAATCTGCTTCTTCGGGGGCTTGAGCCGGACTCCACCACTGCTGCTCGGTACTGTTCGCTTCGGGGTGCTGCCCTTTAGCTGGCGGTCGTGGGTAGCTAGGTGCTTGGTGAGGTGGTCGCTGCGGGAAAACTTCTTGGTGCACTGGATGCACTCGAAGGGCTTCTCGCCGGTGTGCGTCCGGAGGTGCCGGTTGAGCTCATCGGAGCGCGTGAATCCCTTGCCGCACTTGGGCTCGCTGCAGACGAAGGGCTTGATGCCCGTGTGCCAGGTGAGGTGGGACCGCAGGTGGGAGCTCTTGCCGTAGCTCTTTGTACAGTTGTCATACGGGCAGACGAACTTGCGCTTGGGATCGGAGGCGAGCGTCGTGGCCATTAGCTTCACACTGGGCATTATGCGGATCTTAGAGTTGCCGTTCCCGCCGTAGTGCGAGTCGTCCTCAGGCTCAGTCTCAACTCCGTGATGGGGCACATTCTCCACATTCGCCTCGTCGTGCTTGACGTCCTCGAAAATCGTCGAGGCCCGCAGTATCATATCGGACGCCTGCTCGTGTATGTTTGCGCCGCTCATCGTGGGAAACGCTGGTGGTGGTTTCATGGGTTCTATGGGCGTTGATGTCGTCAGCATTTGGGGTGTGGGCGTGTTTGGTATTACTTGTGACATTGTGCTTACGTTTGGGGCTCGCTAGCGCCCTATCCGGTATGTCTGGAATCGAGAGTGGAGGTACTTTACTGCCAGCTGCGCGCCTACCGCTCCCTAATTACCAAAATTGCGTTTATCCAAAACTACACTCCTGTACAGGAAACTGTGTTCAGTGGGCGTCGGCCTAGGATTTATCAGTTCTGTGGTCCCTTGTCACCATAGCCAGCTCGGAAAACGGTCTATAGTCGGTCCTGGCGTCCCGCACACATTTTCCAATTGTTTTCGGCTAGCGCGCTTGCATATTCCAGCGGATTTGCTTATTTTACTTTATTTTATTTATATACTGAAGTATATCCATTTAATTGCGATGAGAATTATCGACTAGTCGATAGGACCAAGAGATGCGACTGAATGCGTGTACGGAGATATCGGATTTCAATGTTGTATTTATTGATTGCTATTAGTTTAGCACAGTTAAATATCTAAAACTAAATGTGTAGTTAACATTAAGAAATCAATATAAAGCGCAATGGAATTACATTTTGTTTGATAGATCATAAAACTATTCATCGTTTCTTTTTTTTTTCAAAAAGTACTAAAAAAAAATACTGCGTTGCTGTTTACTTTCGATAGTTCAGACTCGCCCATCCCAAATGTGCACTGCAATAAGATTCGATGCATATTGACATATTGTTGTTAGTTTGCTGAGATGCCAAATAAATCCGAGGAGCTGGGCGAAACGCAACTGACCAAAAGACAGAGGAGGAAGCAGACGATCTGGACGCGGGAGAAGATCGCCAAGCTAATCGAACTTTACCGCTCGTCGGACTGCTTGTGGAACCACTATTCCGAGCTATATAAAAACAAGGATTGCAGGGCTAAAGCCATCGAATCCATCTGCGCTTCGCTTGAAATAACGAAACACGACTATGGCAAGAAGGTGCACAACCTGCGCAATCAATTCAATGCAGAGCTCAAGAAGTTGGAGAGGAGGCTCGAGGAGTCTGGAGGAGATCGAGATTCGGAGAAGGCTTGTCGATGGGAGCACTTCAAGACGTTGATGTTCCTACGATCTGTTATAGAACCACGACCAGGCTATCAACAAGGTGCTCCGGGCAAGGTGGGCTCCTTAAATCGAAATCTTTAGCCCATAAGTTAACCAATCTATCCTGGTTTTTGGTAGAAATTGGTATCGAAGCTGGACATGTGCTACCCGGATCAGGATGTGGAAAAGCAGAGCCAATCCTCGATAGAAAGTCTGGAATCCATGATCATAGAGAACGATGCAGAAATCTGTCAGCCTCCGAAGGTCAGCGAACCCATTCCTCCGATGCCTCCTGAACCTGCGCCGTCTTCCAAATTCGTTGATCCAAATCGAACTGTCGAAGCTCCAGCTGCTCCCTCTCCCTTCCACTTACCATTAAGTGGTCGTGATCAATGGGACGCATTTGGCGAACTAATCGCCAGTGAATTCCGTAACCTGAACTCTGAAGTTTCGCGCAAGAGGCTGAAGCGGAAAATAATGCAAGTTATGCTGGAAGTCGGCGAAGAAGATGATCTTACAAACAGTTGATTGTAGAATTATGAACATGTTTAATACAGCGGACACCGTTTTAGGTATAAATCTTTAATATATGCAGCACACAGATCATGCGAATACGTCATCGCAAGACACTTTGTATGTACATTTTAAACCCCATTCGATATAGAACGGAAGTGGTTGAACTTCGCATTGTTAAGCTATCAAAATCGTAAGGCTCGTTCTCGCTACTGGTAATTCATTTGCATTTTTATTATGGTAGGGGAGTTATATAGAGTACGTGGGACCTAATATTACGGAACAGTCGACAGCTGTTGGAAATTCATGAAGGACTGCGAAAAAGCACTAGATTCAACAGATTACAATTAGACGAGAGAGTTATATCAGACGCACATTTGTCAGAACTTAAAGTCCTTAATGGCCTGCGGCAGATCAGGTAGCTTGATGTCTTTAATCTGTTGCGGAATGTTCATACTCTTCACGGCGCTCACAGCTCGGGCAGGTGCAGCCGAGATGCCCGCTTCCTGCTTGACGATCTTGTTCTGCTCCTCGATCCTGGCCATTATGTCGTTCATATTTGTCTGCAGGACCATTCCGCCCATTACCAGTTCTGAAACGAATTCATGATAGCTGAATCTGAATGGATTGCCAAAGTAGCTTTCCCAACCTGAGAGGATGTGGTGGACGGCATCGGCGTGGAATATCAGGTCCAGCTCACACACGTTTTCGAAGCACTTGTCGAGGGTTTCCACGAACACCTGAATCAGGTCCAGGATTCCCAGTTCGCTCTCCGAGGAGTCCACGCAGAAAACGAAGTACAGCGTGGCATAGTGTCTGTAGATGAGTTTGTAATCCGATCCGCCAATCAAACTGTTGGAGGAAAGAGGTGCTTTAAGATATTCCAGGAATTTGCGGGAACAATATTGCTCACCTTCCGCCCTCCAGAAAGTTGCAAACATTATCGTCCCGCTTGGACACCAATTGGAAAGTCTCTTTGATTATTTGTTGCTGCAGGCTTTCATCCTACAAATGATAGTGACAATTTATTATGAACTAGATTATATGGATTATATGTCGCAGTACTTACGAAATACTGATAGAACTTCGATAGCCGCGGCTTCCCGTGATTGTTAAAAACGAGAATGGCTTTTATCATCTCAACTTCTAAGATAAGTCAACAAAAAAAATGAAAATGTTTAAACTGCCAGCTGTTTTGCTTTTTCGACGAGGGCTGCAAAATCAATACTTGGTATAGCATCTATAATATCGATATATCTTTATCTGACGTATTTATTTCAAAAATCTAATAAGAATCATGCATATTTTAGAAAGTTAGGGAAAATATATTTTTTAAAGCAATTTCTTAAATCGGGTGTTAAAAATCCGTACAAAAAAAAATTCTATGGATTTCTGATTGTTGCCCATCTCTAATGCCTTTAACCTCGCGGTCTCCGATTTGTTTATTTCTTATTTTTATTGAATTATGAATATTTTGACAAAAGTAAAATACAGCTGCAGGTACTCTGGGTTTTATTTTGTAACTCCCTTTAGTTAACGTATAGTTTGCAGGGTGAGCTCGGTTTTAAACAGAGATGTGAAGCAGCACGGAAAGCAATTCATGTTTGATACGCGGGAAGAAACTTCTTGGAATTCAGATGAGGTATCATCCTAAGATTTGGAAAAAAAGAATATAACTCCAAACGGCCATTTCAGGGAACCCCCCAATTCATTACCATTAGCTTGGAGGAGCCACAGAAAGTAGCTGGATTTAGTTTCCAGTTCCAAGGCGGATTCTCTGGCCAAAAATCCGAACTGATCATGTACTCCGCTGACGGAGCCCAAGTTCACCAAGAGCCATTCTACCCAGAAGATATCAACTCCCCACAGCTTTTTCAGATTGCGGAATCAGTCCGGGAAAACCCCTGCTCAAAGCTAAAGTTCGTCTTCGAGTCCAGCACCGATCTATTTGGTAGAATCATTGTTTACGATCTCCAGCTGTTCGGCTAGTCTCTGACCCAATAGATCTTACTAAATGTGTACAAAATCTTCTCTAATCAAAGTGTATAAAATCGGATCATTATCTATTGTGGTATTATCAAAAACATTGGTCCGTAATAGGATGGTCATGGTTATCAGCAATAATTGTGCTGATTCAGCCTGCCACTGCTGAAATTGATATGCGACTAATTTCATATAAATATTTCAAACTAGGTAAGCCCTTTAAGTGCTTACGAGTGTGGATCAAGGTTCAATGAAAATATTTCCACGCGATTCCCCAATTTGAATATCATTTGCATGGAGCTGGCTCGAAAAACACGCAACTTCATAGCGAAGGTGACACTCTAGTCCATGTCTTATCACCCCATATAGAAGCGTCATCAATCAGCTTAGCCCATTCCAATTGAAATTTCGTCATTTATGTATATTGCACCAAAACCATTGTTTATTTGTCCAAAACCGCACAGATAATTTAGGCATAGCTTTATGATTCGAATGCTTCATTTATAGTCGTGTTTCCAAGAGGCAACTATGCTGCAAGCGAGATCTCCAGGCGAGGGCAGTTGGGAATGCCACACTCCAGATCCGGGGAGGTGTCCTGGTGCCAGCAGCTCTCCGAGTTGCAGAACATGCATGCGTTGGGCGAAAGAGGGACGTTTGTAGAGAGGTCCACCATTTCCCACACTTTCTTTAGATCGGTAACCAGGGCGTTCATCATTTCAAAAGTGTGGAACGGGGTGGGGGCCAGCCGCAATTTCTCCTGGCCCCGGGCGACGGTTGGGTAGTTAATCGACTGCAGGTAGTGTCCGAATTGTTCGATCAGCACGTTTGAGATTTGACTGCTCTTCAGAGGGTCTCCGATCTTAATGGGAATGATGTGGCTGGGCGTTTCTTCGACGGGGAAACCTGAAATGGGGCCAATTATATATGCAGTCAGTAAACTGAAAGTTAAGTGTCTCTTTCTATATTTATAGCCATCACTTAAAATAAAACGAAAGTGCGAGAATAACCTTCAATTCGAGTTACATAAATGCCAGAATTACGTCTTACCTTCTCGCTTCAGCAGGCTCTTCAGGTAGGAGACGTTCCGTTGGTGCAAGTGGCGCAGCTGGCGACCCTCCTCCGATGCCAGGATATTGACGGCCTCCAGGGCGCCACACAGTACAGTCGGCGGTAGTGAGGTGGTGAAGATGAAACCGGCCGCATACGACCGAATCATGTCGACCAGGTTATGGGTGCCAGCTATGTAGCCACCAATATTACCGAACGCCTTGCCCAGGGTGCCCGATATGATGTCCATTTTGTGCAGCACACCATCCCGCTCACCGACCCCGGCCCCGTGGTCACCGTACAATCCCACGGCGTGCACCTCGTCGATGAACGTGATGGCCCCGTGCTCGTGGGCCACGTCAAGCAGCTCCTCGAGCGGGCAGATGGCCCCCGTCATGGAATGTACCGTCTCGAATGCGACGATCTTGGGCACGCTTTTGTCCGTCTGCTTCAGCAGCTGATGCAAGTGGTCCACGTCGTTGTGCCGGAAGATGTGCTTGGGAACCCCGCTGTTCCGTATGCCCATAATCATGGAAGCGTGGTTCCCTGCGTCCGAGAAGATCTCGCACCCAGGTAAGAGCTTGGCGAGCGTAAAGAGAGTGGAATCGTTGGCCACGAAGCACGACGTGAACAGCAGCGCAGCCTCCTTCTGGTGGAGCTCAGCCAGCTTACTCTCGAGGCGCTCGTGGTGAAGAGAGTTACCCGAAATGTTCCTGGTGCCGCCAGCCCCCGATCCGTGCCTATTGAGCGCGTCCTGGACGGCCCTCTTGACGCCGGGGTGGGCGGACATTCCCAGGTAGTCATTGGAGCACCACACCGTAATGGGCTTTTCCGTCCGCTCCGAGTACTCCAGGGCGTGGGGGAAAAGCCCGTCGCCTGCCAGGCGGTTCACCTTCTTGAAGACCCTGTAGGAATGGTCCCGCTTCTTCTTCATGATCTGCTCGTTGAAGAAGCGCTCGTAGGGAAAGGTCTCCTTGGCGGATGCCTTGCCAGGATCGGCAGAGGCGGGGGCGGAGACGGGAGCGGTGGCGTTGGCAGTTGCGGGGCCACCAGCATTGGCGTGGGCGTTCGCCCCCGTCGAGTGAGACCTTGTAACACTTGCGGCGACGAGTGAAAGTTTCTTCTCGCCGGATACCAAGGTCTTCCCAACCACGGGACAGTGGCTCCCGTAGGATTGGCACAGCGTCTCCGCGTAGTTGCGGATGAAGCTGGCGGTGAAGCGGTTCAAGAACGGACACTGCATGACGAGGCGCTATTCCACTTTTGAAGACCCGACCTAAATCAGCGAACTTTGAAAGCGAAGTGAGGTGTTCCGAAAATTATGCAAGAAGGTGATTGCGAGGAGGCGGGCGAGTGTGGCCAGAGCTGGTGAATGTGCGCTGCCCGCAATCAGCTGTTTGGAAAAATACCAACAAACATGTTCAAACAAATGTTTGCCGGTGTTCAAAAAGTTTTTGTTCGAGAATAAAAGCTCATTTTTTAAACTGTTGTTTTGGAATACAAGAATTGGAAATTTATTTTATTTCGAAGGGAAGTCCAAAAACGATGTTTTGGAATCTAATGCTCCTATTGATTGATTCAGGATCTAGTTGAGTTTAATGAATGTCTCGTCGTCCAGAATCGCGAAATTGTCCTCCCGGAAGTGGAGCAAATTCTCATTGAAGCACTTGCTGCTTTCGTTGTGCAATTTGGTCATCACAGGCTTGATGTTCTTAACTCCTGCAGTTTGCGACAAGTCCGTGAAATAGTCGATCTTGATAATAAATGAGAATAGAATTAATAACCAGATAGAGAAGTAAAGCCAACTTGCATCGCACTTGCTTGGGACCCAGCATGTGGGCATGGCGTTTTCTTAGTCCCTCCGCCCACAGTTTGCCCATCCTATCGCGGGTGTCCTTGAGCATATCCTCCGTGGACGGCAACTCGTTGGATCCGTTGTAGTAGCTCATGATGAACCTCGCTTGGATGTCCATCATTTGGGCGGCACAAACGTAAAACGGCAGTCCGATCAGAGCCATGGATGGGTTCCTGATGTTGATGCACTGCTTGTACAGCTCCTGGACGTAGTTGTCCTCCACATAGATGCCCGAGTCGACGGTCAGGAAGGGAAAGGCGTACTTGTAACCTGTGCAAAAGAAGACGGTGTCGAACTCCTGGTACGATCCGTCCACGAAAAAGGCTCCCTTCTCATCGAGCTCCCGCACATCGGGTTTCTGCTGTACGTTCTCGAAGAATGAGTGTTGCCCGATATCGGTCAAGTGGTGACTTATGGTGACCCGATCCGCCGTTCGGGAAATGATGTTCGACAGGTCCATGCCACTGGGACCAGCTCCAATGACCAGAACGGATTTACCTTGAGCAGAATGGAACACCATGTGAAATAACCTAATAGAAGTTATTCCTTAATTACCTTCGAAAACCTCCCTACTTCTGAAGTCGTGGCTGTGCAGGAACTGCCCTTTAAACCTTTCCATATTCGGAATTTGGCTATAATTCGGAGTGTGGTAGTGGCCATTGGCCACCAAGACCTTGTCGAAGTACTGGAACTCTATCTTGTTGGTGACCAAGTCTTTGAAAAGTACCTGCAAACGTTTCAGTTAAGTGGTTATATATAAAGCTGACTCCACGACTTACTTGCCACTTTGTTTTCCTCTGCAAAACTCGAATCACATAGCTATCGAACTTGATGTGCTTCTTCAGGTCGAAATGGTTCGCGTATTGGTTAAGGAAGTCGCAGATCTCGTCGGATCTCACATAGGAAGCCTCGTTTGCCCCGATTTCGAAGTCCGGGAAGCCCATTACCTCCTTGGGCAGGTTGGTTCTTTGAAGAGGCCCGGAAACTCTTAGAATATCAAATGGTTTTTCGAAAGATTTACGTACCGTAGGTTCTTGTACATGCTGCTGTGGACATCGATGCCATTGACCGCCCCTGTTGCCTCATTGTAAACCCAGGTGCCGCCGATTCGGTCAGATAGCTCGAACACAGTGGTCTCGAACCCATTTGCAATCGAATGGCGGGCACAGCAAAGACCCGCGGTTCCGGCCCCAATTATGCAAACGCTCATCATATTACAGTATTGGTTACAGCTTATATTAATTTTAATTGCTAGCTGCGATCCTAAGTGAGATAGGCCGGGATTGCTTTCTACACGCCGATTGCCTCCACGAAACTGAGGATCGCACCGTGATGAGCTCTTTGGCTTCCCCGCCTGATAGCCCTGCAAAAGTTGGGTACTTGGACTTCATTGAGAGGTTCGCTGAGGCCTTTAAGTAGTAAAATTATGCAAGTCTAATGAGAGTATCTTGCATTCGCAATCCGTATGAATCGCTGTGCTTGTTTTTTGTAATCGCGCTGATAAGAAAGAGCATAAAGCCTCTGCTTTTGTCTCGCCTTTTGTTTATGGGGCATATAAACATATATATTTATTATATTAATATTTACACTGCCGATAGGAAGCATAGGCGGCACAGCAATTGCCCACAGATGCTCAGATGTGCTCGATTCGTTGAGCAGTTCAAGGTTTTGGGCTATTATGGACTATGGGCCATGAGGCCAACTTCTTTGAGTTCGTCTTTTCCCACGCTAAACTGCGAAATTGAATGTGAGAAAATTTGCATGGGTCAGGCGGATTCGGAACGTACGTGCCGCAGTAGCAAAGTGCACGTCAAGATCGTCTAACATGGGGCTACCAGCTTGCATCTGCACCAAAGTTCTCCAACTGGCGAGTATCTTCGAGTTAGAAGGAGACTTTGAGTTACCTTGAATGATAGAGATACATCCCCATTAGATTGCCACGGTGGCGGCCCTGATTGTAAAGCGATTGTCGGACAAGCACTCGGAACGGGTGTTCGCCATCAACAAGAAGCAGTCCAGGGAGTGGACCCTCCTCAACAGCATCTCCTGGTCGAAGGAGGGCGATGACTTCGGCACGCTGACCTTCGTGGGCTATACCTTCATTGCAGCTGTGCTGCTGCTCACGAGGTAACTAACCACCCAGTGACTATGACATATATATATATGATATGCTAAGACCATCTCCTCTTAGGATCATCGAGGGCACCTCAAACTATGGCACCTGTGAGATAATTCTGTTGACCTGTGGCGTTCTGTTCTTCACCATAGAGGGTAATATGGCTCCTGGGATGCAGTAATGTCAGAGTGATGAACTCTCTCCTCCAGGACTACTGATATTCTTCACGGTGGAGCAGCTGTCCGAAGATCTGCTGATATTTGCCTATGCATTGGGAGCACTTTGCTTCATCTGCGCCGCTCTGTTCGCCCTGGACCTGATGTTCTTCAAGAACCTGCTGAAGCTGAGGGACTCCACCGTCCAAACAGACCAGTCGAAGGAAACAGTGGCCCTCAAGGTGTACAATCTTTCGCAGGAACCGAAGATGAGCTGCTGCAACATGATGCCCCGCACTCACATCGTGAACGAAAGCAGCAGGAACTATCTACGCACCGACTTGTAGACCCAAGTGAAAGAGCTCGAGATACATATGTATCTGCATCTGCGTTACCTTTATTGCCGTAACATCGAATGTAGTGAAACAAAATATGCATTATAAGATCGTGCTGCTGAAACAACTAATTGGACTCGTATGTTAATAAAGTTTTCGACATTAATCAACGCTAGAAGCGGCCGCCAACTAATACGCGTACACAAAACGGAATGCAGTGCCAACAGTGTAGACTACGATAGCAAAACCCCCGGGCTCCTCTCAGAACAGCAGGAAGGACACCCTCGTCCTTCGCGCATCCCCCTTGGCTCGGCGAGCCATCCCGTAATGTCAGGGAATGTCGCTGCTGCTCGTCGTCCCCTTGGAATCGCACATGCCGCCGGCCATGTTCTCGTTCGACCGCTCCGAGGTGAGTCCTCCGGTTATGCCAGTTAAATTTAGTTTGTACTGCAAGGCGGAGCAAGGGGATTAGGATTAGGATGGAGTTCGTAGAGGAGCTGGCACTGCAGCTTATGAGTGGCCAAAACCAATTGTTGGTTAAAGGTCACAGTTGGGTTAGATAAACACACGATGGGGGATCTTATCAAGCTATCAACTCAACTCAACTCAAAACTCAATACATCAAGATACATATGTACATACATGCGTGAAATACAAAAGTTAGCGATTAAGATTAAGATACAGCGCCATCTACATTAGCAAAGTCGAAAGTAAGAGATGTAACTAATAAGATTGAGAGTTTAGAAACGGGGATTGAAGCACATCCTCAAAAACCAAAAGGCTTCTCCTGCGCCCCTGGCAACAAACGAAAGCTCTAAAATCATACCTGTAATAATGCATGCTTTAATATCACAGTAAACTATAGAAATCATACACATTGAGAAAGTCTGTAGTATCATCCACTACATATAGGAAATGGCCGCGTGGGCCTGCCTCGGCCTATTTACCTTAGTTGCGCACTCAAAGCACTTCGACACTACTTTGTTTATAACGTTCATAAGGTTCTTGGTTTCCCTGATGACGTGATCGACCTTCACGAAGGTGGCGGCTTTACCAACCGTGTGGTCTTTGACTGTAAACTGGAGTGCTTGGACAAAAGTCGGCACTCTATCTAAAATGTTGAGGAGATCCTTTTTGTTGTCACTGGCGGGAACCTAAACAAGCGCAGAGTTAGCGACACGGATGCCCATTATCAACCGATAATTACCTGGTATGAAAAGTGGCGGAGGACTTTGTAAAGTCGATTGGCCTCCTCCGCAAAATATTCGGCTTGAGTAAACAAATCCTGAGTTGTTCTTAGAGAACCGTTGCCCTTGGTAAACTGATACATTAGGAAAGCCATCGCGGACATGTTCTTGGCTCTCTTCAGTATGTCGTTGTCGTCCGACAAGTCTTCGCTCCATTTTGATTGATATGTGTTCAGATCTCCGTTGTTCTTGCCTTCGAGGCCAGAATACTCAACCATTTCTCCGTCTTCTGTTGCAGGTACACCGGATTTTGTTAGTTTGTCTGAGGAGCTTTCGCATTTCTGGGGAAGATCGGAAGTAAGTTAGTGATTACCTCGCCCACTCTGGGCAGCAACCCACCTCAGCATCAGCATCTCTGTCACCCTTGGTGGTGTTGATCGAGACGAGGATCTTCTTGGCGATCATGGAGATCTCGTTCGTCAGCCACTTCCACATGTCCGAGAAGGACTCGAAGTTCTCGTTGGCCGCACTGCTGTTGGAGTACTTCCACAGGATTTTGGCCGCGATGAAGACCTGCGGCCCGTAGATCCGCAGGTTGATCGCCAGGCACTTGGCCTGCACCTGCAGCCGCTCCGTGGGCGCAATGTGCTGCAGCAGCTTGCAGATGTCGAAGATGTGATCGCAGCAGTCGTGGAACTTCGAGGAGCGCTGGTTCAGATTGTCGATGTCGTAGTTCGTTGCCAGTACGTGGAACGACTTGACCAGCTTGGAGCAGATCTTGAGCGACTCGTTGAAATCCTCGATCTGGCTGGACACGGAGACGACCAACTGCTTGCACAGCTCCTCCAGGCTGCTCAGCATACCCAGTTCGGGATCTGACCGACCCTTCACCTGGCCTCCGCCCACTCCTCCAACTCCACCGGCTCCACCGCCACCCTCGTGCTGATCCTTCATGATGGTGTTCAGGTAGAGGTCGAACTCCAGCTTGCAGTTGTCGCAGTAGGAGAGGATGTTCTTCCGATGGTTGTGGCTGATGTAGGGGGAGTCGGTGAAGTCGTGTGCCTTCTCGAACAGCTTCTCGAAGGCGAGCGAGAGCTCCTCGCGCAGGTCCAGGCTCTCGGAGCTGAGGTGCTTCCTGAAGTTCGTGTTGTTCACCATGCGGCCGCCGCCCGCCGCGGAGGGCAGGTTCTTCTCCGACTTCCACAGGTCATCGTCCAGGAAACTGAAGTAGGCGTCGGAGTTGTTGTTGCCCTCGCCAGAGCCCTCGTAGTAGCTCATCTGGTACTTGTACCGCTTGATGAGGTTCACAATGCGCTTTATTGTCGTGTAGATGCTCTCGTTCTCGTAGTTCGGGTTGCTCGCCTGCTTCTCGAACGGCATGTGCTTGGCCGTGTCGAAGATGCTGTCCTTCACCACGAAATGGATGAGGTCCATGGCCCTGCGGATCTGGCAGAACACAGTGTCCCGGTTCTCCTTCACGATCACGCAGTCGCTGTGGATCAGGCTGTTCTTCGAGGACGTCAACAGGATGGCGATGGACTTCTCCAGTATCTGGCGGGCCGAGAACATCTGCGCCCGCCGTCGCTCCTCCTTGAAGGAGTTGCGGTGGTGGCCCGTGAGGTAGGCCAGCTCAATCATCTCGGTTCCGAACACGGAGAAGGCGCGCACGAATTCCGTGAAGTTCATGACCGACTCCAGCTTCTCCAGGCTCTCGGAGGCCCGCTTCTTGGCGGTCAGCAGCTTCTTCACAACTATGATGTCGACCAGCAGTAGGATGCGCGTGACGGACGACAGCAGGGAGCGGGCCGCCAAAATGATGGCTCCATAGTCCTTAAGGGGCTCGATGTGGTGGCGCAGCTCCATGCCGCTTAGAGGTGAAATATCACAAAGTCGTTCAATCGATTTTCCTATCGTACAACAAAATACAATGAAAAGGATGTACCAGGCTGGAAAGGATGTCTTCTTACCCGCATCTCTGGCCTCCTTCGCCGCCTCGTACATGTCTCCCTTGATGTCAATATTCTCCTCGGCGATGATCTCGCCAATGGTTATAAATCGCTCCACGGCAATGTTCAGCAGGTGACCTATGTTCCCAAAAGTGGACATGATCTGCTCGTTATCCATATCACGAACTCGAAAGCGTTGATTCTGGAGAGGGGAAGGAGAGCCCACATTGGCAGTTGGTTGGGTTTCAAGGCCAATCAATAATCGCTGAGGACTAGAACGGAAAGTTATCCCGGACAGCCGGTTGGGTACTTACGTTAACAGTTGATTGAGTGATTCCGTACATTTTGGATAGCTCGGTTACCGATAGAAAAATTGATTATACGTAGTTTAAGAGTATCCGCAAAGCGAGTTTCAGGCATGCAGCATTTTTATTTACTTCCTATTGATTTTTCTCAATACTAGGGCTAGCAGAGTCGAGTAGACATTGCAACTAAGTCGAGAATTTGGCACTCAATAATACGGTCACCGATTAGCGCGTCATAGTACGAGGCTCTATGGGTTTAAGCTCAAATAAAAGTCGATTTTTCAGCCAGCGAAAGCTCCTCAGCTCAAATTAGTGTTATATAGCTGGGTGGCTGTAAACAACGTGTTTACCTGCAGACAGATATATGTGTATGCCCCCAGATTTGTGTGTGATTCGAGCTTGTAACAAATTGGTCTGCGCAGCAAGTCTGCGCACAAAACCATTTAGTACTGTAAAGTGCAACAGTTTCTCGTCAAACGCCTCCTGTGGGATTCGATGCGGATGCGAGTGCCTGGATTCGATGCTTGTTGAGGTACCAAACATTTATCAGAAGAACAACCAAGAAAACCGCATAAGGCAACTCCAAAACCATGTACTTACATAAATGAAAAGTGTTTGAGATTATTGCACTTCAAAAAAGAGACAACATATTTCATGTAATAAGCTTGAAACACTAAATTCAAACCAAATAAGTTATATTTTCCATTTTCATGACTTCCGGTTGCGGAAGTTAATTTGTGAAACTAATCCGGCATGACAACCCTGGACAACGGGAGTTCCCCTAACATCCACACTGGCACTCGCAGCTATTGGGACATTACACACAGTCTGGCCACACTGCAGCCCAACGACCATATGATTTTTGCCGAGTATTTTATTTCCAAATGTTGTTACCTAAACACGAGCACGTCAAATTCCTGAGGGCCGCAAACGAAAAATAGCCAGGATCTAAGTTCAATTTGAATGGTGTGATCTGCAGACGAGGCAGATCTGAATCGAGGAAACCCAGTTCCGGTGAAGGAAGTAGCACACAAAGTCCTTGCAAGATGTTGCGAAATTTCGGGATTTCATCAATAAGAAGGAGCAGCTGGATGGCCAACTGGTGCTCCAAGGAGCGGGCGTGGGCGTCCGCCATGCGGCTAAGTGCGTCTGCGCCGGCGAAGTGTCCACAAAAGTTGTTAAACAGCCATGCCGCCAATAACCTCCAGCAAAGTCGAAGGGCCTACGAGAGCACCAAAGCGGAGAGGCTGCCCGGGAACCCTAAGGAGAACGAGCGTAAGCCCGAGGACCTGGATAGAGCCTACGAGGTTCTGAGGACCACGCTACCAAAGCTGTTCGTGGAGCCCCTAGACTACTCCATTTACAGCCCGGGCCTAATCTTCCACAACAACATAACGGGCAAGCACACGGTGGGCCTGTACCACTACGTCAAACAGATCGCCATCCTGCGAACGGTTGGCCACCTGAAGTACGCCTACGTGAAATTCGAGGTGCTCAAGATCACGAAGCACCAGGACGACTACACAGTGCGGATAAGGTGGCGAGTGCGCGGCATTTCCGGCCTGAAGGTCATGTTCCAGTTCTGGAAGTACAAGCTCTGGCAACTGAAGGAGGTGCTGAAGGATCAGGAGGCCTGGTACGACGGCTACTCTGTCTGCTATCTGGGCGACGATGGGCTGATCGTCAAGCACGTCGTGGACAAAGTGATGCCGGACGAGAGTCGGGAGGCGGTTGAGAACCCTTCTGCGACGGCACTACCTCCCGGATCCTTGGCAGCGACCTCTTCCCAGAAGATCAACTGCCAATGAAGTCGTAGCTAGCTAGCTTTAAATGTTACTTATTTATTGTATTACTAATCGTAATAAACGCAACTGTGAGAACGTTTAGTAACCGCATTGGCGCATTGTGTTGTACAACATTCGTTATTCAACTGTCACTGCTTGAACGCGTAGACCGATCCCTTCTTGATGTATTTGTAGGGGCGTGAGCGGCTCCGCTTGGCGAAGGCGCTTATGTAAGGCTTCTCCTTGTTGTACTCAATGGTGTTTTGCATGGATCCCTCGGTTTCGAGGAATATATCGAAGCTGTAGATGGTGCGGAAGAGCTGCGCGTACAGGATGCAGTCGTTGGGCTCCAAATGTTTGGGCTGCAGGGAGTTGGTCCAGAACTCCATCATCTGAGGAATACAAGTTTAAAAGCTAATTGGAGGATAATACCTGAATAAGTTCAAACCTTGATCGCCGAATTGTTTTGCGCGGTAAGGCATCCGTTCCAGTGCACATTCAGAATCCATAGAGGCATTTCCAGTGGATAGTTACTCGGTATTCTAATAAAGCACTCCATTTTGGCCGATCCCCGGACGATGACAGCGCGGTAAGAGTTGTACGTAATACCCTTGTCCGCTGACGAAGAATTCAGTGCGTCTGAAATTTGCGAGTGAAGCTCCTCATGTGTGATGGCAGTCCATTGGACGAGACTGCACGACAGGCCGGCTGGATAGATGTTCTCCTGCAAGCTATACAAATCGATATCCTTGAAGGTCAGCCCGCGAATCTGCTGGCTTAAACGCTGCCAAGAGTTCAAGCGCCTGGCAATGCGGTCAATAATCTCCTTGTTGTTCTTATTCAAGTTCAGTTCGTGTTTGTACAGCATCGAACTGTTGACGGTTGCAATCGAGCACATACTTTGCAGCCAACAGAAGGGTTTTCCGTAGTCCTTGGCCTTGAGGTAGCGCACACATTCCTCGGCTGTTAAATCCGAGCTTCGTAGCTGAAAGAGCGTAATTTAATTGGTTGTCCAACGTTGGATAAGGAAGTTCTTACCTCGTATTGGATTCCCGGAATGGGTAATTCATTGCCCAAGTCATTGGGGTACAAATGCCGCAATAGGTGGTGAACAAAGTTTGTGTCACTGTGAAAAAATGCCTAGTTATTTATGCGATTTTTTCCTAGGTGTGTTCCAAACTTACCCCTGGCCGTTGGCATTCCTGGAGCAGTTAAGTTGGCCCCAGACAGTGGCACACTTGATAAAATCAAAGTAGCGAATCTGCAAAACGAGCTGATTCGATCCAGCCGCTCCAATCTTTAAAGTTTAGGTTAATAAATGTTTTGGAATGAGCAAACCATGTCATCCTACCGTCAAACAAATGTGTAGTGGGTGAGGAGCGAGTGAGTCGTCCAAGTTGTTTTTATCGGCAATCTTTTCCCGGTCTCCACTTTCCTTTTTAGTCTGTCTGTAGTTCAATGTGGAGCACTTTTTCTCCTTAAGCAACTCCTGCATTTGAGCCTCGCTCTCATAGCCAACCACCTCGGCGGTGAAGGACTGCTCCTCGCTGACCCGCTGCAGCGATTGCAGGACAATGAACAAAACGTAGAGCGGCTTGGGCAGGTACTTGACCACTGCGCTTAGCTTCCATTCCACGTCCAGGGATAGCTGGAGTGCATCGTGCAGCGGCTTTGTGGCGCTCTGCAGAGTGCGCAAGGCGGGTGCGAAGGAGACGTACCGCTGGGCGTGGCTAAGATTGTCCTGGAGCAGTTCCTGCTTGGAGCTCAGCAGGGCGCTGTACTGCTTGTCGAGTGCCTTCCGCAGACGCAGCTCGCAGTCGAGGCGATGAAGGTGCTGCTTGTGGCTGGACAGCTCCTCCGCGTCGTTGGGCATGTCTGGCAGCTCGCTGGAGTACTCGGCTTCCGAGAGCAGCTCCAAGCTGGTGTCCCTGCTCTTGAACTTCTGGCAGCGCACAATCTCCTTCTTCAGGTGGCTCACTTCGTACAGAAGATTCTGCAGCTGCAGCCGGCTGAGGTCCACCTTGCACTTTTCCAGGTGCAGCTTGTCGCGCCCCGCTTTGATCTTGTGCTTCACCTCGCGGTTGGCGTGCTTCAGAGCCACGAACATCAAGGTGGTGGCAATGCGAGCCTCATCCGTCGATTGCCCCTGCTCGTGACGGATGTGGACGGATTTAGAGCTGTACTCTGGCACGGAAATCGGACTTACCTTGCTCTTCGCCTCCTTAATTCCCTCTATGGCCTTTTGCAGCTGATCGAACTGCGTGTTCAATATTGTTTCCATTTTATTTGGCGAAATTGTAAATCAGAAGCCGCAAAAGTTGTTTTTATTAACAAAACTGATATAATGTGGCCAGGCTATCGAGTCGATAACATTCGCCGGTACTTTTCAAAATGATTTTAGTATATGCGCATACCCCACTGCTGCGGTCACACTTGGTAGCGGCTTTGTAAATATAGTTAAAAAACAAAATATATCCTTTAATATTTGCTGTAAGCTTAAGTTAATCTCTCCAAACTTGAAATAACACAATGCTGCGATTGCTCCAGAAGAGAACCAATCTCATAAAGCTAGTAGTACCCGGCCCCCGACTTCACCAGACGATTGCGCAAACAGCGATAAAGGTTGCATTAATATCCCACTGATTACATATAAAAATATGTTTTTATTTATAAAGTAATATTTGTTAATGCCGCACCTTTCAGGAAATCCCAGTGATAAAGCCCATCAGCACTCCGAAAAGCGACAAGACCGTCGGAAGATGGTTCCTGGGAGTCAGCGGCATGGTCTTCGTGGCCGTTGGTCTAGGTAACCAATAACAAAATGTAAAGTTTGTAGTTCCTTGCGAAAGTGAATCTCTTCCAGGCGGAGTAACCCGACTGACAGAGTCCGGACTGTCCATGGTCACTTGGAAGCTGACGGGTGAACGTATGCCCCGAACCCAGGAGGAATGGGTGCAGGAGTTCAATCTCTACCAGCAATACCCAGAGTACAAGCTGTGAGTACTCCCCAGATTCATCCAACGCCAGGAACTACATGCAAACTTCTGCTTTCAGAAAGAATGTGAATATGACCGTGGAGGAGTTCAAGTTCATTTTCATGATGGAGTACATGCACAGGATGTGGGGTCGTGCCATCGGCGGGTTCTTCCTTTTGCCCGCTGTTTACTTCTGGAGAAAGGGATACTTCTGTGCGAAGACCAAGAAGAGCGTCCTGCTGCTGGGCACACTGATTGGCCTGCAAGGTCTGATGGGATGGTACATGGTCAAGTCCGGGCTGGAAGACAGGTTCCAGGATCCCAACGACGTGCCACGGGTATCCCAGTATAGATTGGCCTCCCACCTGGCAGCTGCCTTCGTCCTGTACTCACTCTCCCTGTCAAAGGCCATGTCCCTGCTCATCCCCACGAACACATTCGTGATCCAAGCCAAGAAAGCATTTAATATCAAGGGGCTGACGCATTTGACGAAGGCAATGGTCCTGCTGACTGCCATTTCTGGAGCCTTTGTAGCCGGACTAGACGCCGGACTCGTGTACAACTCGTTCCCGAAGATGGGCGACAAGTGGATTCCCGATGACATGTGGACGTTTGCGCCCATACAGAAGAACATCACCGAGAATCCGACGACGGTGCAGTTCAATCACCGCATCCTTGGTATTAGCACAGTAACGCTGACCACCGCTCTGTGGCTGGTCACCAGAAGGATGCAGTTGCCCAAGCGCGCCAACTGGGCCATCAACGCCGTGGTGGCTATGGCCTGGACGCAGGCCACGCTTGGCGTAACCACCTTGCTTAACTACGTGCCCGTGCCTCTGGCAACGGCCCACCAGTCGGGCTCGCTTATTCTGCTGAGTTTCGCATTGTGGCTGTCGCACGAGGTTCGACTGTTGAAGTACCTTCCGAAGTAAATAAATAGGCGTTTATTTGTTGAACCAAAAATTTAATATCCTCGCCTTGATAATAACAACTATGAGTGGGGCAAATGTAATAGCAACAACCGTTTATTCATTCCTATTCAATATTCATTTTCACACTGCTTTTATCCTCCTGCAACTCCTTGTACTCAACACTCTTTGCGTTCAGGCAGGCGCCCACACCCTTCACGTTTTCCGATGACTTGGTGGCCTGGTTAGAGTTGGAAACGTGGTTGTACACCGCCAGGGCCTGGGCCACGAAGCCATTAACATCCCCGGGATTCGAGGGCAAGATCATGGTGTTATTCGTCTTGGCCAGCTTCTTGAAGGCTCCAATGTACTGCTCGGCCAGCGTGAGCGAAGCAGCATTCTGTCCATCCTGAAATGCATAAGACGAAAACCACGATCTTAAATTAAGAAACCATATAAGACTTTAGATGGTAACAAATATAATTTATCGTAGCACAAAGAATACGTCGCAATTTTGTCCTCATCTTATGCCTTTAAACAAACGGAGCACGGAGTTTGGCTCTTTGGATATTTTCTGTTTGGTAAAAACGGTCCAGAAGCGAAGCGTCTCATCTGCGCCGCCAGTCACTATGGACTCGTTATCCGGACTCACTGACAGGTGGAGTACCCGCTGTGTGTGCCCGGACAGCCTGGCCATCTGCTTCAGCGAGGGATAGCGCCAGGCAATGACCTGTGGCTGCGCGTGTCCGTGGGTGGTAACCAGCTCTCGGGAATCCCTGGCCCAGGCCAGGTTGCTGATCTGGGCGCCGGTGTTGATGCACTTCACCAGCTTCCCGGTGAGGACGTTCCAAAAGCGCAAGCAGCGATCGGCGGACCCACCGCCACTGGCCAGAAGACCGGACTTATGTGGCGACCAGCCCAGCGCCTTGACCACCGCCTTGTGCTCGTCGAAGGCGTAAATGGGCTCCGGCCAATCGTCGGTCCAAACCAACAGGCGGTTGTCGCTGCCACCGCTGGCCAAGTATCGATTGCTGGGCGACCACTGTAGGCCACACACCTCTAGCTTGTGTCCGCGCAAGCAGCGGGTTATGTGCGTCGGCGGATTGCGGATATCCCGCTGCAAAATTGAGCGGTCGCGGGAGCCACTGGCCAATCGGTTGCCGCACCAAGCTAGCGCCGTTACACGCGCCGAGTGCTCTTCCAGTCGGTTTATCTGCTTTTGGTTCTCGGCATCCCAAATGGTCACGTACCCGGACTGGGTGCCAATGGCCACCTGCCGGCCTTCACCGTGCCAGCTAACTGCTGTAATCAGGTTATCCTCATTGTTGAAGTCGCATAGTCGCGTCACCTGACCACTGACGGCACTCCAGAGATAAACCGAGCACCCGAGACCAACGGCCAGGGTGTTTTTCGACGACCAGTCAATAAGGTTCAGGTAGAAGTCGTCTTGCAGCTCCGGCGCATCGAGTATCTTGTACGGGCGACGTGGCAGTCGGCGCATGGGTCTCTTGAAGATGCTGAGCAGCCGCTGGCTGCTCTCGCTGATGTTGGCGAATGGTGTGCGTACTGGCGACGAAGAACCGCTGGCAAAACCAAAGATACGGTTATGCCGATCCCTAAAATCATCAGTCTGGGCATGGACCTGTGCGGTCTGCTCGCAGTTCTCCAAGGAAGTGATGTTCTCGTCCAGGAACTCGTTGCGCAAGAGGCATGAGTACACAGAGCTCTCGTACACATTGGAGTCTCCCGGAGCATTGACAAAGTTCCGGTTCCAGTGGTTACCAGCTCGTGTGGGAATGCAGCGCAGATCGATGTCCTCCTTTTTGCCGACGGCGACGCCCGGAAGCAATCGTTGCTGATACTCTGATTGAAACATCTCCGAATTCCAATATTTGTTCGTAGTGTGATGCCAAAGTGTTTTTGAAATTAAATGCCTAGCATTCTACCTAACCGAAATCGAGAGTTGGTGGAGTCCCCCGGCGAAATACTTACCAGGTGGGATAAGGATTTCGCTATGGCCAGTAGACTGCGGGCTCTGGCATCCGCCACGGCTATAATGGCAGCCGCCTCTCCGCTGGCCTTATTGATGTGCTCCTGCCGCTCCGCCTCTGTGGAAGAAGGAACCATGAATGTAACTACTGGGTACATTCTGTAAGGAACACTGCCGCTTACCGGAGGCTAGAATCCTAGACTTCCGCTTGCCCTCGGCTATGTTGATTTCGGCCTCGCGAACACCCTCCGATTCGAGAATAGCGGCTCGCTTTCGCCGCTCGGCCTCCACTTGCATCTGCATCGCCTCGTGAACCCTGGTGGGCAGCTGAAAAGGGACACGATCCATTAATCTCGCTACTTGAGAGTCAACTGAAGGATGTGACCTACTCGAATATCACGGATCTCGTATCGCAGACAGGCGATGCCCCACGCCTCGCTGGCCTTGTTGATCGAGTCGACGATGCTGACGTTGAGGGACTCCCTTTCGCGGAAGACCTTGTCCATGGACATCTTGCCCAGCTCCGATCTCATCGTCGTCTGGGCCAGTTGTGTTATGGCGAACTCCGGATCCTCCACGCCGTACGAGGCTTAACGGTGATATAACAGATGTGGTGACGTGCCGCTGCTTATGGATTGTGGAGACCTACCTTTGTACGGATCAATGATGCGCAAGTAGAGCACGCCGTCGATGCTCAGGGTCACGTTGTCGGAGGTAATAGCGCTCTGTTTGGGCACATCTATGGCAATTTCCTTCAGGCTCTGGACGTATTTGATTTTGTCCGCCACCGGGACTAGTATGTTGAGTCCGGGGTCCAAAATCCTGTGAAAGCGCCCCATGCGCTCCACCACCCAGGCCTGGAAAACGGAGAGGAACGGATCGGATTGGAGTGAGCTGCGGGCGACCGTGGTCAGGCGATGGAACCTACCTCTTGCTGGGGCACAAACATAACACACATGTTTATCGGGGTGGAGGCCTTTCCCCTCCGAGATTGCGACGGAATCCATGAGCCGGCGAGCAGGAAGTCTTGCTGCAAGTAGATATATTAGCGGGCCGTTAAACCATTGCAGCGATTTCGAAGGTTCTAGAACGTACCTGGACCAGGCTCGGAACGAATCTTTTGTTTAAAAGAAATCTCGACATTTCGCAATATATGTGCCGATTTTACAAGTCGAAAAATACTAAGAAGAAAACATTATGATAGTCGGCAAACAGGGTGATTCATATCGCATTTGCGTGCAAATCGATTAATTTTTTCGTTGGGGGTATCTAAAACGGTAAATTTCGGAACTATTTTCGAATCGGAAAAGATGATTTCGAATATGTCTTTTAATTGAAATAAAGTTTTTTTTTGTGGAAAGTGACAGTAAGTGAAGAGCATCAGCATAATAATTGTTTTTCAATTCTAGCCAATTCCAACCCGAATTATAATGTGATATAACGTCACAAAGTAAAGTCAACTTTAAAATATTTCACATACTTTATATTTCGTCAGCGCCAACCAACCAACGCTTGCAGATGAATGGGATTCGCGGTTAACTCAATTAACCAGGAAACCCTAAAGGCAGCAGACACAGGGACATTTATGGTGTCGTGCAAATGAAAATTAAATCTAATAATCGAACATATGTGCGAGTGCACGCATGTTTGCTGAAATCTTGACACTCTCGCTCTGTTTGTGGGAGTACTTACCATTAGTGGCTAGAAATATGGTGCAAGTGACGCATTAAGAGCATAAAGGAGACCGAACTGGCCCACCCAACCCACGGCCACCGAACCATAGAGCCAGAGCCATCAAGCCATCGAGCCACTAAGCCGTTAATAACGGGTGCGTTCCTGCGGTCTTTTAGCTGTCGTCGGTGGTTATCTGCATCATAAATTTGCCATCACCCTGTTTAAGTCAGAGGATGTTTGCCCCGAATCGGGTATAAAACGAACTGCGGCGCGGCAAATCGGCACAGTCATCTTCAAATCGCTCCCAAGTGCACCAGGCTAACGGTCAACGGCTGGAATCATGAATCTATATGTGCTCCTGGCGGTGGTATCGGTGTTCCTGAACTTCATTCACGCAGCGCCCGGTGTGGTACGTTTTTGAAGTGCTTTCGAGAATATCCAGTGGAAAGCTACGGGCTTCTGTAAACGGATTACAATTACTATAGCTAACTATGTTTTAGGATATTTCCAACGACGAACTGCTGGATGGAAAATATCTTTGTGAAGGTAACAACGAGCCATTGAACACATACTGAGAACCAACTTGTACATATATGTACATATATATACTCGAACTTTTTAATTATCATAACCAACAGCTTAGCTTTTGTACAAAGCCATTAAGTCCTAATTTCTTATTATTTCGATTTCGATTTCGATCAGATCTGCCAGCGTTAAGAGAATTGTGTAACGGAAACAGCGTGAGTTTACGACAAACCGGACTTCCCAACGACGACCTTTCCACATCGCCGTTGTTTAACGAGTTTTACAAACTCTTCCAACGAAATGTAAATATATTTCTGTCCAAAAACAAGAGCCCCGAGTCCTTGCAAGAGCGCTTCTCGAGAACGGTTTCGAAGCGCGGCTTGGACAGCATTGGTGGCGGTCATTTGATAAAGCGGACGCAGAGTAGACAGTTCCTAAGCGACTAGAAACCGCCACATTCCCAACTTCCGCTTCCGCTTCCGCACCACTCCATTGACTTTGACAATATCGAGGACCGAAATGAAACTGAAATGTAAATAAGCAGCCTGGTCTTTATTTTATATGTGCATATAAAATGATGTAGCTCCTAATTGTTAATAAATTATTGCATTTGTAAAGAGTTTTACTTTCGCCCTCCAGAGGAGAGTCATTCATGTAAATTCCAAAAATCTAGACTTACACTAATCCCTTACCACCGCTAACACATGCTGCCCCAAAAAGCTGGCTCGAAGAAGTACGATGGACCGTTTATAGTGAGGTGAGTGATATGGTGGCACGTGAATATGCCCATCGTGCGACAGGTTTATATGTAGTACTATCAGATATCTGAGACTCGGCTGCTGCTATCAGGTCTTATCCGGATGTTATCGAAATAGGCTCTATATATAATGTATGTAAATATGCAGATAACAGATCCGAATAATACGTGGCTATACCGGCAGCCAAAGTGCCTGCTTGCCCGCCTATTTGCCATTACTCACTGAACTCACTAATCCCCTTCCCAATCACTGAAACATATGCCCTGATCCCCAGATTGATTTCGGCTGCCAATGGACAAACGGTCGTCTGCTACGAGTGCAGCCAGTCGGAGTTCAAGACGAAGTACTCGGTGAAGCAGTGCGCGGCCGGCAAGATCGGGTCTGGCCATCACCGGGACCTGGTGCCCTACCTGGTGAGGATGGACCCCCTGTACAAGGACACCTGGAGCAGTAAGCTCAAGCGGAACTTCGACGAGATCGACAAGGCCTCCGCCAGCTTCAGCATCCTCAACCAGCTCGTCTAGTGATACCTTCGACAGCGCGTGAATGTAAATGCCCATGGATATGGATACGGACTCTGATAGCGGAAATACTCTAAAATGCTTCATGTCAAGGGACTATAGAAAATAAAGCAGGTGCATCCTGGTAGAATAGCCAAAATAATCGAAACAAGCGTGTCTGTTATTAACATGTTTATTTATTATTCTTTAATGTTGAGTTTTGTGAAAGGTCATACCAGATCTAAATGCAGCGAATTTTTTGTTTTAATCAAGGGACTATTTAAATACAAATTACATTTGATAATTATATTTAAAACAGTAAGTCATTAATATTTTTATTTACTTGCATTACGGCGATGGGGATAACCTATAACAATTCATATTGACGAAGGTGCATCCTTTGAATAATGTCTCTGCAATCATTAAACACACGTTTAATGTTTTCTGTGTCAACGGCGCATGTGAAATGTGGATAGCAGTAGTGTTTTCCGTCTCCGCTAGCGGTAGATATACGCTATATAAGAAAGAGATCCCATTAAGGATTAAGGCTAGTTAGATAGGTGGAGGAAGAAACGGAGATGTGATATAACCCACCAGAAACTCGTCTCGTATGAAATATTTTGCTCGTATTACTTCTGGGTCATCATTGGATTCCATTATTGCGTCACCTGTGTCGACAGCACATTTGAAATTAGACAAAATACATTATCCATTAAATTTCTTAAGTTAACTTGGGCACGGTTTGCAAATTTGAAAAGGAATTGCGAATTTCTTGGCCAGATCTGAGTCGGTTGATCTGATGACTCCCTCGCCCTCAATTGGCCTCTACTATGGGTTATACTATTTTACTTACTTGGCGTTTGGTATTTGTTAAACTCGGAGAAATATTCCGACAATTTACTTTTTCCAGCCTTAATTTTCTCTGCTAACAAATCTTGCTTATTTAAAAATAGTATAATAGAAATCGTGCGAAGCCATCTGAAAGAACAACTCGTTAGTTTCCATTTGTCGAGATGGCGCCAAATTGCTCGGTTCACCTGTTGTTCCAAATACTCTTGAACAAATCCAAAGATTCTCGAAGTCGGTTCTGGGTGGGATCTTCCCGCAAAACCATGTTATAACTTGAGCACGCAGTTACGAATATGATAGCAGTTACATCATTGAAACACTGAATCCATTTCCTACGCTCGTCCCGCTGGCCACCGACATCGAACATGCTGCACGCGAATGCACATCATTAGAATGGAATAGAAACTAAAATATTGCGATATCACTTGGGATTACACTTACTGAAAGTTTACTTTGTCCACTTGAAATCTTGTTTCAAATATTCCAGAAGTCAAAACACGGCACCGAAGAATATCCTGCTCATTAGGGGTGTAGTTTGGATTCTTGATTGTGCTCACTCGGTCCAGGAAGCTTCAAAGCAGAATATCAAGTGTAGAAGTAAGTACAAATTCGGTTTCAGTGCCTTAATCAAGCTTAGATACAAGTACAAATGCGGATTAGCTGGCATAAACTACGGAAAATTGGGACTTGGTGTTTAGCAACTTGTTTCTTCGGGGAATTAAACAAAAAGCCTTCTCAACTTGGAAAAGTATGATCGTTACGATACTTCTATGTGCATGGCGTAGTTGGTACTACTTCGACTACTAGCTCCTTTTAAGAATTGGACTCATTCTAAAACCCATATATTGTAGTAATTATTGTACAGACAGACAGATATGGAATGCGAAAGTAGGTTTAGGTTGTGGTTCTACTTTCAGATAGTCATACTGCAGCAAAGCGACGATATTTAAAGTTTACTTCATCAAGCGGATTACTTGTTAGAATTAAAAGTTGCATACTTTCGATCCAACGCATTGAATTTCTGCACTTCCAAGTGAAACACATAGTTAAGCTTTCAGAACAATTGGCATGCACTCCGAGATGAATTAAATTAAACAATTAAATCTGTTTGTAGTGCTACAAGAACTATTCGTTTGGCTCAACACATCGATGGCAGGATGTTAAATGTGGGTGGGCATTACTTACTATTTCGCACAATCGATTAATTGATACTCATTCGACCTCTCATAGGTTTGAAGAACGCCCTTGTCTTTCCATAGTTCTTCTGTATGTTCATAAAATTCAGGAGGATAATTAAAGTCCGGACCTGCGGGGCAGATAATGGTTGATAACAACTTAAGTTGGGGCGGCAGAGGCTCTTACTAGATGCATAATCCTGAATGTACTCCACTCTGGGTTCATTTTCCTTCTTTTCTAAAGCTACAGGTGGATTAAGTGTGCTCATGGCTCCTGTAATAGTCTGTAAGGGATTGGCAAGGAGTTAAGCAAGTGTTTGGGCTTAGATGGCCGGCGGGATGGAACTCACCAAGATAGCGTCTCGAATATTCTTTTTAATATCATCAATTTTCTGTTTCTTTTCCGAGTCAGAAAATCCGTCGACATGCAATATTCGCATTTGCTTGACTATGGTTGATTTGCCGGACTCGCCCGCCCCCAGGAGGAGCAGCCTGTGTGTGGCCCTGTAGAGCTGTTTGTCCTTCTGCAACTGTCTAGATATTGCATCGCTCCGGCGCTTCTGGCTCTTCGAGTCCTCCGAGTTCACGTCCGACTGCTTGGAGGTGGGCGACCCAAAGCAACCCATCGCAGCCCACGGGGTCCACCAACACGTCGCTCGGTTTTCCTGGTTCGCGTCGGGCGACTCGGCACCCCTTGTGCTTTCTCCGTTCTGCTCCAGTATAGCTGAGTGCTTGGGTTCCTCGGATCAAACCACAATCCCTTGTGTGCTCGTCGGTCTCCGGTCTGCGATCTCCGATCTCCGATCTCAGTGGCACCACCGTTGGCGTTGGCTCAGCGCTTCAGTGGATCTCTGCAGCAGGCTGCATTCGTACAATGGTATAGTAGATGGAAAAATGAGTAACAGAACTTTCAGAACTAACGATCCTCGAGCTTTCTATTCCCACTAACTGAGATTCTCCAGCAGAAACCCATTTCGATTGCATAGAATCCCGAATCCACTTCAGTGCCCCCATATCATCCGCGTACGCGCGAGTGTAGCGACCAAAATGGGTGCCTACTAAGCCAAGGCGACGCCGCTGACATTGCCGCCCACGAAAGTCCCGTGAGTCACTGGGTTTCGGGTCCCAAAAGCGCTCGCATAGCATCGGAATCGGAATGAAAATCAAAATCAAAAATTACTCCACGCAACGCGCGTTCATTCGCGTTGGACATTCGCGTCGGACGATTGGAATTCATCACATTCATATTCACATCCATATTCACAGCCATATTCACATTCTCATTCACATCGACATCCACAACATCGGCGTAGTGTAACAGGTGAAGAAGGGGGCGGAGAGGGTGGCACTCTCGCGCATACTGGGCAGCAGGTACGCATGTATATAGAGATACCAACCCAACATAATTCCATCTGCAGTTGAGGCTCGAATGGAATGGATGGGTCCGATACGCGGATTCGGATTCGATTAGCTCGTATGTGGGTTTACGGATGAGTGTAGGCACGCGAATATTAAGAGTATTTAATCTAGCAATTATTGCCGACCGACGGGAGTCGCAGGAAGATGAACGTACTATACCCTACACATATACCTATATAGGCGGAGGGGGTGGTGGCAGATATGCCAGATATGGCAGATATGCAGATTTTAATGTAAATATATGTACATAAATTCATCGGCATCGGAATCGGGATCTAAGCGGGCACGGACACGGACACGGGCACATATATATCTCACAGATATGAGTACACACCGTTGTGTATCTACTCGTATATACGTGCGTATGTATTTAGATATATACACAAGTTCTCGGTTCGCATGTGTGAATGGATGGATGTACATAAATAAATGTATGTACATATATCAATACGTAGTGCTCCGTGCCTCCGAATCCGAAATATTTGCCATTTCTTTGACACTTGGTTAGAAAAACTATATTATACCTATACCATCGCGAATCGGATCGAATCGAATCGAATGGAATGGAATCGCATCGCAACGCATCTGCTTGGATTGGTTTGGATTCGAATGGATTGAATTCGATGGATGGGATTGTATTTTGGATATTCATGCGCGAACGATTTTTCACTGATTTCAGGTTTAAGGACATGGGACGCAGGTCGCAGGTCGCAGGACGCAGGACGTCCGAAAATCGGGAGGTCGGTCGAGATCGAGGGGCTGCAGGGGCGAATCACATCTCTGCGCGATGGCAATTACGTGTGCGAACGCGACTATTCCCTGCGTTCGACAATGGTTATTGTTTACCGTGAAATTACCGAACATTTTTATTCATGGGAGCAACTTCGGGCCAAGACTATAGGTGCACGACTCGGTTGGGAGCGACTTTTGGGGTCTGAAAAACAGGCAATTCTATCGCACCCGACGCGCCAGCCACTGTTTTCCGGATTCCCAATGTTCTTAGTCTCTGTGTGCTCGCAATTCATCAATTTGTAGCTTAAAAATTACTTTTAATACCAGTACTAACTCACTTTTTATATATTTTTTATTTTATGTATCAACCTAGGGATGCAACGAAGTAGATACTTTTATCGATAGTCAGTCTGCCTATCGGATAGTGCGGGCGGTGATGTAGATAGATATGTTACTGGGCCAAAAACATCTATGCCAAATGACGATGTGCTATTTTAGCGAATATTAATAATAAAATAAAGTATCCCGAGCTATGTAGAATAGCGAAATCCAGAAACACCCGTCCGATACTTTACATAAGCAGCCGTCTCTACAGGCTTACATAGATATTCTACACGGGCGTGTAGAAAACATGTTTGAAGTTGTTATGATAAGGTATCAAAAAAAAAGTATCTTTATCTGTGATATAATTTGCAAATTTTATTTATTTTGTAAACTTTTAGTATTTATTATTCGTATCCATATCTGCAACGAGTAATCATGCTATTTGCATGCCAAACCTATTCACCCATTTAATAATTTCCATAACTCCCAACTGAATCTTGTCATCTCTTTTAATTGTAGTGTTTATTAAAGTATAAAATCATTGTCTTTTTCAAAAACGAATGTATTCATCCTCCACCTGCTAGCGGACCCAGAGGAACATCTACTTAAGATAGGTCTTAATCAAATTCTCCAGCTTAACAGTATCCACGGCGAACTTCCTGATGCCCTCGGAAAGTTTGTCGGTGGCCATGGCGTCCTCGTTGAGCAGCCAGCGGAACCGGCTCTCATCGACGGTGATCTTCTCGATGTCCTGCAGCTTGGCGTTGCTTACGGACAGGTAGGTGACCACCGACTCGGTCTCGTTCTCCAGCTCCTTAAGCAGCGCTGGGCTGATGGTAAGCAGATCGCAGCCAGCCAGGGCCTTGATTTCGCCCACGTTACGGAAGGAGGCGCCCATGACCAGGGTCTTGTAGCCGAACTTCTTGTAGTAGTTGTAGATGTTCGTCACGGAGATCACGCCCGGGTCCTTGAGCGCCTCGAACTTCTTGGTATCCGTGTTGGCCACGTACCAGTCCAGGATGCGGCCCACGAACGGGGAGATGAGGGTCACGCCGGCCTCGGCGCAAGCCACGGCCTGTGCGAACGAGAAAAGGAGCGTCAGGTTGCAGTGCACACCGTGCTCGTTCTCCAGGATCTCGGCCGCCTTGATGCCCTCCCAGGTGGACGCCAGCTTGATCAGAATTCGCTCCTTGTCGACGCCCAGGGATTTGTACAGGGCGATCAGCTTCAGGGCCTTCTCCACGCTCTTCTTGGTGTCGAAGGACAAGCGGGCATCGATCTCGGTGGAAACGCGACCGGGCACAACCTTCAGGATTTCCGTTCCGAACAGCACGCACAGGTAGTCCATGGCCTCGGCCACCTGCTCACTCACGGAGCTGCAAACGATGGTATTCTATGTAGCTTTGTGTGGCAAACACCCAAGTGAACTGCTTACCCCTTCTTGCCCTTGGCGTATTCCACCGCCTTTTGGACCAGCGGCTGGTACCGCTCCATGGACGAAGCGGACAAGATGAGGGAGGGATTAGTGGTGGCATCCGTGGGCTTATAGATGTTGATGGCTGGAAGCAATGTGTAAAGTATTTGCATAAGTGCGGGGCCAAATTACATTGCGAATTTTAGAAAGACCTCGAAACCTGTTGAGCGACTTTCATTTTTCAATCGCCCGACCGAAAATATCTTTGAACTTTTCAAATGTCTGAGCAGGTTTGGCACTCTGCTCCGAAACCTTATCTCTGGTGGCATTCTATAGTACACTTTACTATAGCGGTCACATTTCTAACACACGTAAGCACCAAAGGTCAAACTAAAGTCAGCTCGGATTTGCTTTTCACTTTTATTTGATCTTCACTGCGGCAGACACGACGGATCCGATGGCCCGTCGTTAATGTTTATCTTTTGGATAAATCCATGTATCCTATGTATCTTTGGACTCGGATTCTATGTATGCTCTATATATGTATGGATGTTCGAGCTCAGACTCGCATTTCGCTTTAGTTGCATTTCTGGATTCCCACTTTTGAGGCAAACTTACGCTAGCTTTGAAATCGGACTCATCTTGTTAAGAAAAATACCTTGCGTGCGTACTTACCTTCAAAGTCGCCGGTGTCAGCCACAATTGTGGTGATTTTCTTGAGTTCCTGTAATACCGACATCTTTTGCTTTTTTAACGTGCGATCACTTCCCATTGCCCAACTTCAATGCAATAAGACCGCCACTGGAGCGGCAATTTATACCGCCCGGCTCTGGAAAAATACTGAACAGCCCCAACTTGGGTTTAGGAATCGATATAAGGGGCCATCAGGGGGATTCCTGACAATTAAGCAGACTTAAACTAGCTCCCTAACATTAATCTTTAACTGTGATGATAAGGTATTCAAGCTAATCTTAGGTGAATAGCTTGTTAAATATAAATAACCATCTACTTGTAATTGGACGAATAAATAAGTGCATACTTTCGTTCTTGTACAGAAAGCGCTGAACATTTTGGGTCGGAAGAAAATTTTCGTAAACTAACGATAATTTTAAAAGTATGCATTTTTTTTAGATGATTTTTCTAGTGCAATGATATTGATTTTACTTGGACTAGGCTGGTCACCTACTGAGATTTCAGTTCGCCCAGTACTTCAAATCGGAAAATCACCATATTTGACCGCTTCAAAAGTCATATCTTAGACAATTTTTTGATATTTATATGCCAGAAATCAATTCATCGTTGGTCACCTACTGGGGTTTCATAGCAAATTTATGTGATTTCCTAAAAAAACATGGCTTAGATTATAAATTTCAAATGAATTAGCTTTACCGGCTTTAAATTCACCACACGCCATCTCTAGGAGCTATCGATATGTCTGTGTATCGGATTCCTTCACCAATCCAGATGTTTGTTGATCCACACGTGTGTGCGAAAGATACTCGGTAACAAACAGTTTAAAATGAAACAAAAACACTCGAAGAACAGGGCGAAGCCCTACAAGAAACCAACGCCCGCCCGGCGAAATGAGAGATTCTCGAAGAACTACAGTTTCATCCAGAGGAGCAAGCAAATGGAGGAGTCCCACCGCAGGGAACGAATGCCCACAGCACCGAAACAGGAATATGAGCCCGTGGCGGAGCTGTTGCCGGAGATCCAGGATGATGTGGACGAGACTGAGTTCTATAAAAAGCTCATAACTGGTGTTAATAACATACCCACAAGTAGCCCTTGCAATGGACAAAAATGTGCCCATGACTAACTAAGAATATCGTTTCCAGGTGACATCCTACGCTCAAAAGCAGAGAAGGAAGAGGATCACGTTATTCCCGTGCCCAGGAAGATCAAACCCAAAAAGGAAAAGCGTTCCGAGCAGTTAGGTGTCGACTTGGAAATATACAATTCGTTTTCGAAACGCTTCGATTTTGAGCTATCTACGGATAATATCAACGATTTGATTGCGAGAAAGGATGTTAAAACAATCAAGAGGAACTGGTCCGCTCTGGGGAATGTAAGGTTCGATATACCACGACTGACTGAGGACTTCAAGGAGCCCGACTGCAGCGAGCCCAAGGACATTGCAAGCACGGAAGATCTGCAAAAGTTGGAGGTGAAGGCGTCCATTTGTGCAAACGCCAAACTGCCACTCACTGCCCTGCAGTCCCAGCTCTTCTACATCGCCAATAACTACCAAGATATATACTATCCCCATCGAACTCATGGCAATGCCGAGGATATTCGCTATGTATACTGCCTGCACGCCCTGAACCACATGCTGAAAGTCAGATCACTGATATTGCGCAACAACGAAAAGGTTTCGGCTTTGGCCAAGTCACAAAAAATGTCGCCCAACGAAATCTCTATACCAGAGAGCTTCAGGGACCAAGGGCTTAAGCGGATGAAGGTCGTTTTTGTAGTGCCCTTCAGGGAATCGGCTCTAAGGATTGTAAATATACTCGGAGATCTACTCTTTGGCAGTCAAGATGGTAAGTCACCCGTTGATAGCAAAGAACCTGTATTACCATTAAATGTCCTTCACAGATCAGGCCAGGAAAACCTCGATCGCGAACTATGAACGCTTCCTGGGAGATTACTCCGGGAATACGATTTACTTCCCCAAAACCAACCCAAAGCCAATGGATTATGAGCAAACATTCAGTGGCAACACGGATGACAACTTCAAACTAGGTATTCGTTTTACAAAGAAAACCATGTCCCTATTCTCCGATATGAACGCATCGGACATGTTGATCGCGTCTCCCTTGGGACTGAGAATGCTGGTTACGGACAAGGAGAGCGATTTTGACTTTTTGAACTCCATTGAACTGCTGATAATCGACCAAGCCGAATTGTTCCTGGCGCAGAACTGGGAGAACCTGCTGCACTCCCTGGACCACCTGCACCTGCAGCCGCAGAAGCTGCCCGATACGAATTGCCAGAGGGTACGAACGTGGTGCCTGAGTGGAGCGTCAAGTTTCTACCGCCAAACCCTGTTCTTCTCGTCCCACGAGCTGCCCGAGTTCCGGGCAGTGTTCAACAGCAAGTGCAACAACTACCAGGGAAAGGTGCGAGACTCGAACCTCGTCGAGCACGGAGACATCCGGAACGTTCTGACTCCAATACATCAGGTTTTCCGCCTAATCAATTGCTCCAGTGTGGAGACGACCTTCGACGATCGGTTCCAGTACTTCGTCAAGAATATTATGCCCCAATTCAGTAAGCCCGGTTTCTCGCACTGTATGCTATACGTGCCCAGCTACTTTGACTACGTACGGATACGCAACCATTTCAAGACCGAAATGGTCAGTTTTGTGCAGATAAATGAGTACACCAAGAAAGAAAAGATTTCCCGGGCGAGAGATATATTCTTCCACAGCGGGGCATCTGTTCTGTTGTACTCGGAAAGAGCGCACTTCTTCCGGCGCACGCGGATTAAGGGCATCCGGAACTTGATCATGTACCAGCCGCCCAACTTTCCGCACTTCTATTCCGAGATCATCAATCTGATGCTGAAGACAAATCAAAATCCGCGCGATGGATTTGGGGACGAAATGTCCGTCAGTATCCTGTACACAAAGTACGATCTGCTAAGCTTGAGTAACATTGTGGGCAGTGAGAATGCTGCGAAATTGACTTCTGGTCAAAAGGATTCCTACCTTTTCTCCACCAAAACGTAAATGCTTACACGAGAGCTGACTTTGAAATATGTACATATTTAGTTGTCAATTAGAATATACTAAATGTTAACGCAAGTAAATAGTAATGTATGTGATAACTTTCAGTTGTGGCTCTATTTTTGGACCTAAATACTTTCGTGACGTAGAGATTTTAGGAGGAACTGGCTAGGTGATTGATCTGATGTTAAGGGTGGCGATGTCTTCTCTTTGTTATTACGCAATTTGAAATTATGAAAAAATGAATAATTGGCAAATGGTTGTGTAATAAGAGGCAGCATAAGTAGTGTTTTGCCGATTGATGAAATGATTCAAAATGCATTTGAATTCAATATATTTTGCCTGTTTTTACTTTAATATCCCTTTTTTATAAAGGAAGATTGGCCAGAGCATTATGCAATAAAAGTTATCATTTATAAGGCAATTAAGTGTTAAAAAACATTATTTTGCAGTTTGTATTTGTTTTTAAATGATCACTTCGCTTGATTGCTTGAGATTGCTGGAATCTGGAACCATTACCATATACCGAGTTCCTAAATAGACAATATCCAGCGGTTGACAACCGCATCAAACCCAGATTTGCCAGTCCCAAAATAAATCAAAATTCCTGGCTGCATTGTCATTTATCAACATTTTTAAATATACACATAGGTAGCTTATAAAAGTTCTGGCCTAGACATATAGAGGTAAAATAGTAGCCAAATGCATATTTATGGGGGTCTCTGTGAAAAGTCGTAATAGCTGCTGCACAAGGCGGATGGCTGATGGCGGATATCATACGGCAGAAACGTGTGCGGAGAGCGCTCTTGCCAATATCTGAGAGTCCGAGTCCGTAGGGGCATTACAAGCCTATAAATAAAAATAGTCGACGGCTGCCAGTCTCTGCTGAAATTGGGGAAAAAGGCAGAAAAGCCAAACGAAGAACTAGGGGTTCGCAGGCCGACTGGTGGATGCTCTTTCAGCTGTTAATGGATCGAGATCAACTAGATTGAGGAAATGAGTATTTGGGCTGGGATTTGGGATCTGTTGTATTTGCCAAGGACAAGTAAAATATTCAAAGGGCAGCAGCTATGGATAACTATGATGGATTCTAGCTCGGCGAAAGTGGAATGCGTCAGTGCCAGTGCCATCATTCCCAACCATCCCCCCACCAAAGGACCCAAGTCTTGACCCACTTGAAGTGGCTGACACCGAAGGTAGAAACACCTTTGAGTGACAAACCCTTCCACACAACCCAGCATAATTTCCCCAGATTGGTTTAAAAATACCACTTTCTAAATATTAGACAAACACACGTGCATTTCTCGGAATACGTCTGCACTCACACTCCCAGGCACATCCACATCCACAACCACATCCACGTCCACAAGTGATCTCGCATCGCCACATTGCCATTGCTCTAGACTTTCGTGGCCGTGCGCTCCCGCGGATCCGAGATCGGGCGGCCATATGTACGTATGTATGTATGTGGATGGGGAGCTCGTGTGCCCGTGGTATTGTGGTATTCCCACCTATACCTAGCCACATATACGAATCTCTGGGGGACCACGGTGAATCTGCCTCGTCGAGGTACGAACGAGCTGCACGAGCAGATCTGAACCGCCACCATTCGAATTCGGATCGCATTGGATTGGATTGGATAGGTGGTAAGTGCTCAAAAGTTTGTGCGTGCTAAAAGTATTTTCCCGGGCCAAAATAGAGAGTGTATGTAGTTTTGGGAATTTTGCCAAAATATATGAATTTTGTAATTCAAATAGACACTCTCATCGCGCAGCGTTCTCCTTGCGTTCAGTTGCCGTTGATCGTTATAATAGCGCGATCTTTGTGTCTTGGTCTTCCGACTGAAATAAATTATTATATAATAACGGAATTTTTGCTAGGAATAATAATTGTAAGTTTTGTTGATTTTCTGCAACAACTGCAAAGCGAATACGCCAGTGAATTACTCCAAACTGCCAAAACCATTGGGTAAAGCAAATAAACCCCCCTAAAAACTATCGAAAATTCGTCCGCGCGCTTTCAAAAGAAAAGAAAACCTGGAAACCAAAAGTTATTGAAATGCCTACATATCTACATACGAACATGCTTCTTACACTCGAAAACCGTGCTTCAAACTCAAAGTGTTTGCCCCCAGTTTACTTTGCCACCCTGGAGCTCGTCCAGAGCTCGTAGTTCGATCTATCTACATACATGAAATATCCGTAAGGGCGACGATTCGGCGGTGACCTCGACCTCCGGATGGTATCGAAAATTTGAATGTCACCAATACGAGAGCACTCCACGAATAGATTCGATCCGACACAGATGTAAAGTTTTCCAAGTGCCCGAGATCTATGTATCTGTGATTGAAAATCTGGTTATGCAACCACAACCGCAACCGTGGCGAATATATTCGTACCCAAATTCGAAAGATCCATGTCTTGTACTGTACCTGTAGCCCTTGTAACAAGCATAGAACACACGATCTCTTGAACTCCTTAACTACCCGCATTCATAGCTTAATGGTGGTTACATCGGTTAGTGAATTTGACTGCCTTTCAGTTGCAAAAGATCCCTGAAACCAACAGACAGTTTTACAGAAACGTGTAGCTCTATAAGTACATTCAGCCCAGGATCATGGCCCAATCATTTGTACTTATTTTTGAACCCACCCACCCACTATTATACAACCCATCGGTGGACTTGTCAATCAGAAATTCGGATTCGGGGACGTGGGAAGCAGCATATCGCACAAGTGTCGACATCCATTAGCATGGAGATATCTCTGCTCGCAATATCATAAGCCGTTAAATCGTACATATAACCGCGCAGAATAGGAATCTTTCTCCCTACGATCGTCTCTCTGTATATGTACTCAAACTTATTTATGTGGTCCTAGTACATATCTTTATATCTACGAGTGTTCAGAATTGAGCTGTATTTTTCGGGTGCTAGGACTCTATTTTTAGCCCATCTCGGACAGAGGCGATTTTTTGCTCCATAATGCACACACACATGTGTATTTTAGGGGTATATATAGGCTATATGCATGAAGATGTTTTCGAAACACACGTCTCTGTGCTCAAAATATAAGTAGTATTCGAGCGCATTGATTGACAGTTTTTTGAAAACTAACGCCTTTTGTGGGCGGGCAACTGGTGGAAACCTCGTTATCAGAAGTTACGTATGTAATTCTGTGACGTAGCCAGCGTAATATTCAAGTATTATGCGAGTTGGCTGCCGTTCAAAATTCCCCGTATGGCCTGATTCTAGTGTCTGGTCGCGAAAAAGATTAAAATTAAAATTTAAAAATGTCGCTGCTGGCGAATACCTGGCACCCAGATCTATTTATTGCGGGCTCTTGATCTCGATCTCATTAATTTGAGCACAAAATGCGCGAAAAGAATAGTGTTGCTTGTTGTGTGGCCAAAATAGTGCGGATGTCTCTGTCGCTTGCCAAGTGAAAATATGACAATGTATAAATAAGTTTAAGCATTCGTGATAAGGATTTCAGTTCGATTTACACCACAGAAGGGAGTAAAAACATTTGGTTTTCGATCGCAATAACAACTTGATTTATAAGGTTAGAGGTATTTTCCAATAAAGAAACTTTCCAGCACAGCTGAATTCCTTCGAAACTTTGATTAGTTTTAAATTCCTATATCACCTCAGCTATCGGTATTACTGAACACGGAAACTCAACAGTTAGCCATCGCAGTTGAGATTCTCAGTTATCGATAACGCCGGCTATCGCAGTTTAGTAGCACAAATTGAACGCGTCAGTAGAAGCTGAGCTAAAAGGTGGGATAATTATCTAATAATTGCCAGGACTGAGAATTCTTAAAAGTTGGAGAAAGAGGCAGCTCTGCACAAATAACGTAACTCGGACGATATACGTTTTCAGTCAGCCCTGTCTTGTGCGAATAATGTCGTGTCATAGTGAGGCAGAACGGCGATAGGCAGTAAATCGCGGCTTGGTACTTAGTGCAATAGTTATCAGCACACATATTCAGAAAAAAGCGCCATGGGTTATATTATATAGAGAGTCAGTGGAAAAAAGTACTTAACACACGCAGTGCGTCGTTTAGCGAGGTTAACGTAGGAGCAGAGCACCCGTATTACGGACCAGATCCCCCAATCCCCCGCAGAAACTGAGAATAGAAAAACGAAAACTGCGTCTGTTGTGCGAAGTGACACGTGTGTGAATCTCATAAGCGGAGCGATTTGGCCAGGGTAACAGCCCATCATAGTAATGCAATATTCCAGCATATTCTCCGACCCGATCCGCACAATCCGATCCTAAGTTGGCGCGATAACTGCGCGACTTTAGTGGCCAGTCCGGGCCCGATCAGAAGTGCCTGAAATCGGGGAATTAGCATGTAGCACCTGTGTATGTGCGTATGTTGGAAAGTACCCGTGAGCCGAGTGCCGTGCACATGCACATGTACGACCACTTATTCAGAACCTAATGAGGTAGTTTTAACTGCAAACGTACATGCCAGTACAGATGTATGTGCATACATACGTGCATACACACTTGCTATTCCAGTCAGTCGTTGAATAGAGCCCAGAAAACGGCAAAATAGCTAAATAGCCCTGCCAGAGAATTAAAATGAGCCCCTTGCCTTGTGTCTACTTTCAAATCCCCACCTGAATCGCCCCGGAATCTGGACACAGGCCACTGAACGAAGAGGATAACGAATCAAGATGGAAGACGGTCACTCGAAAACCGTCGAACAGTCCCTCAACTTCTTCGGAACGGACCCCGAGCGCGGCTTAACCCTCGACCAGATCAAGGCTAACCAGAAGAAATACGGACCCAATGGTGAGAGTCGCGCGTAATTCCCCTCCACATTCCGAGACCGAATCGACTGACGTGTTTGTTTTCTTATCGTTACAGAGTTGCCGACTGAGGAAGGTGCGAACACAACCCGAGCAGATCCCCTGCCCCCCACCCCCACTTCACTGTATGCATACATTATAATAACGATTGTATTCCACAGGAAAGAGCATCTGGCAGCTGGTCTTGGAGCAGTTCGACGATCTGCTGGTGAAGATTCTGCTGTTGGCAGCCATCATCTCATTTGTAAGTGCAGCAGCACAAAGAAACCCACCCTCAAAAACTTAGTTACGACCACACTCTTCCCCTCTGCAATCCCCAGGTTCTCGCCCTGTTTGAGGAACACGAGGAAACGTTCACTGCATTTGTAGAGCCCCTAGTTATTTTACTTATCCTGATAGCCAACGCCGTGGTGGGAGTATGGCAGGAGCGTAACGCCGAGTCGGCCATTGAGGCCCTCAAGGAGTACGAGCCTGAGATGGGCAAGGTGGTGCGCCAGGACAAGTCCGGCATCCAGAAGGTGCGCGCGAAAGAGATCGTGCCCGGTGACCTGGTTGAGGTGTCTGTCGGTGACAAGATCCCTGCCGATATCCGTATCACCCACATCTACTCGACCACCCTTAGGATCGATCAGTCCATCCTCACCGGTGAGTCGGTCTCCGTCATCAAGCACACCGATGCCATCCCCGATCCCCGCGCCGTCAACCAGGACAAGAAGAACATCCTGTTCTCCGGCACCAACGTCGCAGCCGGCAAGGCCCGTGGCGTCGTCATCGGCACTGGCCTGAGCACCGCCATCGGCAAGATCCGTACTGAGATGTCCGAGACCGAGGAGATCAAGACCCCCCTGCAGCAGAAACTGGACGAGTTCGGTGAGCAGCTGTCCAAGGTCATTTCCGTCATTTGCGTTGCCGTGTGGGCCATCAACATCGGCCACTTCAACGACCCCGCTCACGGAGGCTCCTGGATCAAGGGTGCCATCTACTACTTCAAGATCGCCGTCGCTCTGGCTGTGGCTGCCATCCCCGAGGGTCTGCCCGCCGTCATCACCACCTGTCTGGCTCTGGGCACCCGCCGCATGGCCAAGAAGAATGCCATCGTCCGCTCCCTGCCCTCCGTGGAGACCCTGGGCTGCACATCTGTCATCTGCTCTGATAAGACCGGCACACTCACCACCAACCAAATGTCCGTTTCCCGCATGTTCATCTTCGACAAGGTTGAAGGCAACGACAGCAGCTTCCTCGAATTCGAGATGACCGGCTCCACCTACGAGCCCATCGGCGAGGTCTTCCTCAACGGTCAGCGCATCAAGGCTGCTGACTACGATACCCTGCAGGAACTGTCCACCATCTGCATCATGTGCAACGACTCCGCCATTGATTACAATGAGTTCAAGCAGGCCTTCGAGAAGGTCGGCGAAGCCACTGAGACCGCCCTGATTGTGCTGGCTGAGAAACTGAACAGCTTCAGCGTGAACAAGTCTGGCCTGGACCGCCGCTCGGCTGCCATCGCCTGCCGCGGTGAGATCGAAACCAAGTGGAAGAAGGAATTCACCCTGGAGTTCTCTCGCGATCGTAAATCCATGTCCTCGTACTGCACCCCCCTGAAGGCTTCCCGCCTGGGCACTGGCCCCAAGTTGTTCGTGAAGGGCGCCCCCGAGGGTGTTCTAGAGCGTTGCACACACGCCCGCGTTGGCACCACCAAGGTTCCTCTGACCTCGGCCCTGAAGGCCAAGATCCTCGCCCTGACCGGCCAGTACGGTACTGGACGCGACACCCTTCGCTGCCTGGCTCTGGCCGTTGCCGATAGCCCCATGAAGCCCGACGAGATGGATCTGGGCGACTCCACCAAGTTCTACCAGTATGAGGTTAACCTGACCTTCGTCGGTGTTGTGGGCATGTTGGATCCCCCCCGTAAGGAAGTTTTCGATTCCATTGTCCGCTGCCGTGCCGCCGGTATTCGTGTTATTGTGATCACCGGCGACAACAAGGCCACTGCCGAGGCTATCTGCCGCAGAATCGGTGTATTCGCCGAGGATGAGGACACCACTGGCAAGTCCTACTCGGGTCGTGAATTCGACGACCTTTCCCCCACCGAACAAAAGGCTGCCGTCGCCCGCTCCCGCCTCTTCTCCCGCGTGGAGCCCCAGCACAAGTCCAAGATTGTTGAGTTCCTGCAGAGCATGAACGAAATCTCCGCTATGACTGGTGATGGTGTGAACGACGCCCCCGCCCTGAAGAAGGCTGAGATCGGTATTGCCATGGGCTCTGGTACCGCCGTCGCCAAGTCTGCCGCCGAAATGGTGCTGGCTGACGACAACTTCTCCTCCATCGTGTCTGCCGTTGAAGAAGGTCGCGCTATCTACAACAACATGAAACAGTTCATCCGCTACCTCATCTCTTCGAACATTGGTGAGGTCGTCTCCATCTTCCTTACTGCTGCCCTTGGCCTGCCCGAGGCTCTGATTCCCGTCCAGCTGCTCTGGGTTAACTTGGTACGTCTTGATGGGGTATTTACTACTTAAAATGGTTAGTAATAGGTACTTGGTCACAGGTTACTGATGGTCTCCCAGCCACCGCTCTGGGCTTCAACCCCCCTGATCTGGATATCATGGAGAAGCCCCCCAGGAAGGCCGATGAGGGTCTCATTTCCGGATGGTTGTTCTTCCGGTGGGTTACTCAAAAAGCACACATCCTTTAATCGGTATTAACTTGGCCTCAATCGAACTTTTAGTTACATGGCTATTGGATTCTATGTCGGCGCTGCCACCGTCGGTGCCGCCGCCTGGTGGTTCGTGTTCTCTGATGAGGGACCCAAACTGTCCTACTGGCAGCTGACCCACCATCTGTCCTGCTTGGGCGGTGGCGACGAGTTCAAGGGCGTTGACTGCAAGATCTTCAGCGACCCCCATGCGATGACCATGGCTCTGTCCGTGCTGGTGACAATCGAAATGTTGAACGCAATGAACAGGTGAGTGAGATAACGAATGATGGACGGCACGATAGATACGAACCGATCGCCTTTGTTTAAACAGCTTGTCCGAGAACCAGTCGCTGATTACCATGCCCCCATGGTGCAACCTGTGGCTGATTGGATCAATGGCACTCTCCTTCACTCTTCACTTTGTTATTCTTTACGTCGATGTCCTCTCCGTAAGTATTTGGCAATGATAAGCCCTTCTGCGCCGCGGAAACTAATGCCAGTATCGTTTTACCCACAGACCGTCTTCCAAGTGACACCGTTGTCTGCAGAAGAATGGATAACTGTGATGAAATTCTCAATTCCTGTAGTTTTATTAGATGAGACATTGAAGTTTGTTGCTAGAAAAATCGCAGATGGTGAGAGTCCTATATATAAGATGCATGGGATTGTGTTAATGTGGGCTGTCTTCTTTGGCCTGCTGTACGCTATGATGCTTTAAGAATATAATTATAATCCATAAGCCCAACTTCATTATTCTAATTTCTAGTATAAAATGTTACTAAATATAAACAGAAACAAGAACCCACAATTATATACATCTAACGTAACGACTTTAACCCCATGAAGTTTGTTCCCAACTGCAACTACTGATTTCCACCCGGTGTCACAGAATTGACTGGTGGCACCAAAAGATGGGCCGACTGACTCGCTCCTGGCTTTTGGCTTTGAACAAACAGCGTTAAATGATCAATATTTTCTATGAGCTAACGATTTATCTAACACGCGTATACCCTACCCTATAGATATCTGTGTTTGTATATTACTATATTAAATTTAGCAGGATTGCTTTTTGTACATACAATGCTCTATATACATAAGAAAGTTCCACACCGGCACATTCGAATGCATTAGTTAGTTTTCGTCATTTAATTTCACCGGGTTGCCAAAAGAACCGTGTAGGGAAATCCAAGTCTCTGGAAATGAGATGTCTGTTTGTATTGAACCAAACTTTTGTAACTTAACCATTTCGTTTCTGTGTTTAGTAACTGGAATACTAAAGTGTAGGCTTAACTATGCAGAAGAACAAAATTTTTGTTTAATCCCATTAAGTAGAACCCACAATACCCATAACCTTTCCAAGTCGAATCTGTGCGTTGATGTTTAAACGATTCCACCAAGCGAGCGTCCTAATGTTTCAAGAGTATCGTCCTATCCCTGGGCTTGTTTAACGTAATTGAATCCATTGAATCCCCCACGAGTATTTACCGAATGCAAATATTGGTTCGTTCATTCCATTACTGTAAGAATTTTATTGAGCACAAGATATTAAGTAGATAATGACTCCCCAGATCTGGGCGTGGCGCCGCAACAGCGTCTCGGTGTCCATTTCCGTCTCCATTCGTATTGTATTGTATGTACATGTATGAGCAAATGATTAGGATCGGGTACATAAATGGCGATCGTACATAATGGATAAGGCATGCAGCCGAATAGCCTAGCCTAGCCTAGCCGTATAGAAAATAGAAAATATTGGGGACCTTTTGATGAAAGAACATGTGTAACTTATCTTATGTCAGTCTCAAGTCTCAGTTGTAAGGAGTTAAGTAATCCTTCTATCATTCTATAGAATACCTACTTAAATTAACATTATACATAATTTACTCTGTTATACAATTAGAGACGCTGTGAATTGATTAAACAAAAAATTACCTACACCTAACATTAAAGAAATAAATTATGCAGAACTAAAACGTGCTGGCTCTACGAAACCGGACGACTGGGATCCACGAGGCCCAAGTTGCCAACGCTTATGTTCGCTGCTCCCCGTTTCTATTCCTATTTCTAAGTTACGTTTGCTTGCACGATGCACGTGACCCGTTGGTACACCTGAATCCTCCTTGGCCGACGACCTATTCGTACCCAACTGCCCACCTACAAAGCAACCTACCTACCATCTCTCAATGAACTATTGTTTTATTTTATACAGTCAACCCCAGATTTCATTAACTGGACCCCGATTAGTTACCATAACACAAATTGAATCCATCCCTGCTTTAGAAAAGTACGTGCAGTTATTATATTATGTCCGGGTGCGACATGTCGATGTGAATGTAGAAAAGAACAATTGCTGTACATTATGGTCTAGTACATTGCCATCGCACTCGCCGGCATAACCGAGAAAACACAGATTTGAAATTCAGCATGTAAGATATCTAAACGTAAACGAAACAATAAAACAAGAAATCCGAACCCGGCCTGTGTACTCTACTCTACTCAATTCAATTTCTCCCGCCCCGCCTCCAATCCAAGTAGAGAATCAAGCACACTCAAACATCTCCCCCAAGAAACTCCAAACCACTAGGCTGTAAGTACGATCCCCCACCGATGCTGCCAAATTCCAGAATTTCGGAAGATGCCGCTTAACTGGTACCCAGTGCCACTCCATCGCCATTTCCCCCACGAGTTTTGGTTTGCTCTTGCGTTGGTTAATCCCTCCCTCCGATCGAGAATCGCCACGTAATAATCCGTATTCGCCCCGAAATTGTAGTTCCTGATGTCGTCGTCGACAGGATGTAGAGGTTTGGACCACCAAAGCCGATACGAATGTGAAAGTGAATGTGAAGGAGGACGAGTTTTCCTGCCTTTATCATTCGTGTATTAATCGCTAAGCCAGCCCTGTTACTTGCAACTGCAACATTAAATCCAACATAAATCAATTTATTTGCCTTAGAAAGTAAAATATTAATGGAACTGTGGGTTAGTAAGAACGGATTTAAATAAATATATACCAAATATATAAATTAGAACGGCCCTGTTTCATTTTCCTTTATCTGTTGGAATGGGTTTATTCAATAAATTAGATCAGTCTGAACTATTCTGCGGAAGTACAATATCGACAACGAATTTAAAGCCGCCACTGGACCGGAACATTGGACCACGGAGCTACGAGGGCGGCAGCGCCCAGAGGGTGGCCGTCTTGTCCGCCGACGTGGAGATGAAGGAGAACTCGGTCGGATGCCATCGGATGGTGATGGCCTTGTCCTTGTGCTCCGCCACCACCACGGAGGACAGCTCGTGGGCCAGGTCGCCTTGCAGGTCCGTCAGCCGGATCGAGTTGTCGTAGCTGCACGTCAGCATGTAGTAGGCGGATGGGGAGAATCGGACGCACCTTTGGGGAAGTGAAAGCCAATTTTACCAAATGCCAAGCGGGAGAGGATAGCTCTACTACCTTATTTCAGCGGTGTGCGGATAGAAGCGCTGAATGGGCCGGTTGCCACGGATGTCGTACAGAGTACAGGAGCTGTCAGCGTGCCCAGAGACTAGCAGCCTGCCGGTGGGATCTACACAGACCGCGGTTACAGCGGAGCTCTCCAGACCACCATCCTTTCGATCGTTATCCAGCGTATTCACAGAGACATTCACTCGCAGATCCCAGAAACGTATCGTTTGATCCTGAAAGAGATCATCGCATATGGTTATAGCTGGGACAGGCTGGGAAGGATCTTCCCCCGACTCACCTGCGATCCCGACACGAACATCGCGTTGTTCCAGCTGTAGAGGGACAGGATGTGGCCAGTATGACCACTGTAGGCCTGGAAGGGAGTGCCGGTTCCGCAGTCTGTGATGTAGATCTTGCAGTCCCCGGCGCCGCCGCTCGCCAGCAGCCGGGACTTGGTGGACGAGTCGTCCAGGAAGCACATGTCCCGCACCGTGCCGTCGTGCATGTTCAGCTCCATCTCGTGTCCCACCAGCTGGTTGGTGTCGTTGTTGAAGCGCATGTACTTGATGGTCTTGTCGTTCGATCCGGTGGCAATTAGCTCCCCATCCCGTGACCAGCAGGTGCAGTATATGGAGCCCCGATGGTGTTTCGTGCGCTTGCAGAGAACGGACGGGGGATACACCGCTGCCTGGTGTCCATGTCTGCATGGGATTGGGATGGGAAACGAGTTGAAGGCAAAGACGAGTTGCGACACACTGCGATTTAATTACCTCAGCTTGGACAGCGCGGGGTACTGGCAGATGCGGAAGGTCTTGGAGTTGGAGCCCACCGCGTACAACTTTCCATTCGGATGAAAGTCGACGCTCCGGATCGCCTGCGAGTCGGACAGTGTGGTAACCGCCTCGAAGTGCGGCCTCTCGACATCGCCCTGTGGCAGAGAAAATGGTCAATCAATGAATGGGGTACATGTCACTCGGATCAACCCAGATGCATATGTTTAGATTCTTTTGTTAGCTGGATACCGAAAGTTGCTTGCGTGTTCAAAATAAACAGAGCCACCTTCGATGGCAGGCCAGCACTCGCACCTTTCTCAAATCCAGGTCCCTCGATTCCGGATTCATGAATGGTGTATTTTCCGAGGATCTATACAGTTTTTCACACTTATTTCGAGTATTTTCTGGAGCTTGGATCGTTTCTGTTTCGACCACACAGTTTCTAAGCCATCCGAGGTAATAGAACGTACAACTCGCCACGGTTGAAATAACAAAAGTGGGGAGAAACCATCGAGTAGCAGTGTTGGTCAATCTGCCAGATGCATCTGATTTTACGTCGCGATTGTAGAAAGACAGGTAAAGTATCTTGCAAACGCTGTTTACTCCGTTTCCAAGCGACGCGGCCAGGGTATGTGTGTAGATGTAGACCAAATGATAAACGCCTTCGGTTCTTATTGTTACAATTTTTTGATATTTTATTTACGTAAAAATAAAATATTTGGACATATGATTGAATATAACAAATTAATAACCTTCTTTAAAAATTTGATTGATTCTTAAACTTGTCTAGTGTTGCGAACTCTTATAAAACTGAGCGATTAATGCTCTTAAGAGTAAATTGTTATAACTTCTCGGCCTCCTCCGCGAACCATTAACACTTTTTCAAGGCCCTCTGTTAATACCTCCAGAAATTCCATATCTACGGATTGGATATAAACGGGTTAGTTTGTGCCTCAGATACATTCCCCTTTCAGATCTTACAATTTCTTTCACGCTCCGCTCTCACTTCCCTAGGTGGTCCAGGTAGATTCATTATGACCAACTGGGCGTCCTGTGACTTTTCTACAATAACCTCGTTTAGTTTTATTGCTGTGTGCATGCGACGAACGTTGAACTCATCCCTGTGGAAAGAAATATAAGGACAATTAGGACACCGTAAAGTGGGCCATAAGAGAGCTGTTCCATACGGTTTCACACTGGACTTGAAGTCTCCGTCGGCTTTCTCTGTCGATTCATCCTTGTTAGAAGTAGTTTCGGGTGTGTCCGCGTTCTCGGGACCATCCAAATCAATTGAGTTACGTTTCTCGTCGTTTTGAGAATCCTGCAGAATTACAATTAGTCACATTATCAGATCTTTAGCGTGGCATTAGCCTTGAGTTTTGGATGACAAGTGCCGTCGACATTAAAAACTCAAAAGTTCATTTCAAATCAACCATGTTAAGAAGCCAAAATATCAGTTAGAACAAAACTCAAGATAACTCGGGAATGGATTTCGATTGCTACTGTTGATTATGCTTCAAAACTAAAATGTTTCAGGCTTACATTTGATGAGTCGTCGATCTCACTTAACTTTACTTATGTCATATGTGTATTTCGAGAGATAAGAGACAATGGTAAATAAAAATCTTAAGGCAGTACATACGTGATGCTGTGTTTCTTCTATAGTTGGATCGGCGAAGCGAACTTTAGACGCCGTTTTGGTGGCGTCATAATGGTGGTCTACAATTGTTTGAACCTGAAAATGTCACCATGAGGAGTATGAGAAAAGGTTGCGGAAAAGTGGGAGGCCAATATCAGAGGAGGGAGTAACTATTCTCGGGATGCAAACCGCAAAGCAGGAAACTCTATTTCAACTTTATTTCCCTATTGGTAGTTGAACTTATAGATGGGATCCAAAGTCCCAATGCTTTAAATTAAAATAAAGAATTTGATTGTAAAGATTACCGACAATTCTTAAGTACACTTGTTATTCGATATTTAAACTTTTATTAAATTTGAAAAACTCAATCAATTAAAGGAATATTAAAGTTAATCATTCCTGGGGAATGAAGAACCATATAAGACTATTTTTTAGATTATTGTAGAAAAAGACATTACTCAGAAGTACTCGGTGTTGAGAATAATTTGATAGAGTTATTATTGATAGAAGGGTGAGCATTAGCAACATCACATTGACACAACATATAAGGATTATGATAGGTATGGAGATGAAAGGAGCAGTTGCTCCCGCCGAGAAATGCACTGATGAGATACACACAACCAGGTTTCATACAAAGTTCGGGCAATGAATAGTTTGTATCTTGATATATCGATATATGTAGGCAATCTGTTTATACTCTTTACCAAAGACATTTTATTATCACTGGGTGTTTCCTTATAGTCCATTATAGTCTGAACCTTTTGATTTTCAAATATATAAAGTGTAAAGCTTTAATTTGGATCTCAGATAGAGGTATGGTATGGAAATTAGAGTTCATGAGAAACAAAGGGCAAATGGTTTCCTCTTAACAATTACTGAAATCAAAATACGCAACCTTCAAATCGAACGCATACAATAACTATGCTAATAAAGATTTAAGTAAATGAAAGGCTAATGTGCATTATGGCCGTATAAACAAAACAAGAATGAGCTGAATGATGGATGTTCTTCAGTTCGCAGAAGTACAGATGACGTGGGTGAGAGTCGCTTCGGATATGGACCACTTACCACTTTGGAGTTTTCTTTCTTATTTAAGCCTAATGCTCTCAGCATCTGATTACGCTGTTCCATCATCAGGGTCCGCTCGTAGGTATAAGCGGAAATATCGCTGTTGTTCTGCAGTTCGCAAATATAAAATGGTCAATAGGTTTAAGGTTTAGGTCCTGGCAGCTATATCATACCATCTCAACAACTTCAACATCGGCCTCGATTCGAAGATGGTAGAGGAATGTCTTTAGATCCTTCTTCATTTGAATCGAGTTGTCCTCGATTTGAGCAACTGTGAAGATCCTTAGCTTGCAATTGCGCCAGGTGCGATGTTGCTTCAGCAGGAAGGGCAGCAACATGAGCAGACCACCGTCGTGGACAATCCACCAGATATCAATGTTACCACCGATCTGAAGAGGGAGAAGGATTTGTTACTCAAAGAAAACTTGGCATTCGGAGCGGTAAATACTACTTTGTGGTTTGATTCTGGATAGAAGTTGATGCCCTTGGGCACCATGAGGGCCATGTGGCAGGCGGCCACCGTGCGGACCGTTTGGATGAAGGTCTTCCAGCTGTTCCTGCCCTCCTGTCGCCAGCTGTACGGCCATCCGATGATGACTGTGTTGGGCTTCATGCCCCCCAGTCCGATGGTTTGGATGCTGTGTTGAGAATTCAGTTATTAGTGGCCTCTAATATCCCTCCTCAATGACTTAGCCAACTTACACTGAGCTGAGGCCCTCGCCAATCTGCTGGGCTACCAGGACATCACAGAAGCCCTTCACCTTCTCGTCGGTCATGTACTTGCGCAGCGTGGCCTTCGCATCCACGGCTTTGTTAGTGATCTTAGTGTGGTCGCCCTTTATCACAGACACACAAATCGTCAATCCCTTGCCAGCTTTCAGCTGGGTGGCAAAGGAGAATATCTTCCTGTATTTTGGCAAGAGGTTGTCGTTGAGCTTCGAAAGCACCAAAATTTGGGGACGCCAATTTTTCGTATGCGGTGGGCCTTCCTCCAGACGGAGTAGCGAGTACCTGGCGGCGGTCAGGGCCATTCCACGAATGCCATCACCCCACTCCTTCTCAGCACTGTAATTGGTTGGATGGATTAGTTGGGTGCTTTGGGTGTATATTGTAGTATGTGCCTATGCAATATTAAGAACAATTAAATAAAATAGCATATTAACTTATGGCAGCACTTTGTTGCTATGTTTATGTTTATGTTTATGCACGCAGTTAGGCCAGGGCGGATGTAACATGATCACCCACTCGAAGGCCACAAAGTATAAGTGCATTGCCCAATCGAAGGCAAAAAGTATAAGTGCATGGTCAGCATTCACACGCCGACCAAATACATATTACATACGTACATACATATCTCGCTCTCCCGATAAGCCTAGATATATAAGATATACATAAGAACGCCGCTCCGCTGCTGGCGTACCCGGCAGCGCAGCTACGCGGATTAGCCTAAGTCCAAATATATAAAAAACTGTAAAATCGGAGAGACTCTGTAGACGTTGAGCTGACAGAACCATTTCTGCCTACTCTAAAATCAAAAGAAGAAATTGAATAAATATATGTCAGCCCGACGGCTGCCTTAAACTTAAAACGGACTTGTGTTCTTAATTGGAGTTCATCATTACATGGCGACCGTGACAGTCGTCCAACGCTGGACGAATTGACCAAAGCTGGTGAAAACAAAGGAACAAAGGAACACTGGACTGGAAGAAGACTGGACTAATTAAATGGAACTGCAAAAACCAAGGAAAAATCTGAGTGAGTAGAGTTCTATTGAGTATGGGCAAACACCGTGGCGGTTTGAAAACTAAGCTGAATAAACGTATAGCCCACGTAAGGTGGCTAATATACGGTCAGCAAACGCCACCGGTTTGGTCGAAAGCTCTAAAGCTACATGCAGAGCTAGACCACTTGTTGCAATATCAGCAAGAATTAAAGACCCATAAGCTCGAGAAAACTCACTCAGATAATATTAAAAATATACCCACAATTAATGAAGTTCCAAAATACCAGGCATGTCCAGCACCAGCACCAGCATTAACAAAACCAAAGAAGTCCTGCCCCCCTGGCTGCGAAGGAATCTGGAGTCCCCACTGCCTGGGGACTTGTGAGCGACCATCGACGTCTTCAGCGGCGAAGAAATAGACAGCAGCGAGGGAGTGTCAGCGTGCCACCCCCGGCGACGCCCAGCTGACACCCAACAAATAGACAGCAGCGAGGGAGTGTCAGCGTGCCACCCCCGGCGACGCCCAGCTGACACCTGATGAGCATCATCAACAGCAGAATATAATAATAAATATATATAAATATAAAGTAAATATAAAATATATATAGATAAGAAAAATTGTAAGAAATATTGTAAAACGGAGCATATACTATTATGCCCTGTTAACCCAATATGGCCCGTGAAGCCATAGCTAGAATCAGGCAGGCAACAATGTAAAATACAATTTTTTTTTACTCTTGCGAACATTGAAAGATTTTATAAATAGATAATTCCAAACATAAATGTCTATAGAGACAAATGAAATAAGTAAAACTGAAAATAAAAGTATATACAAAGGAAATTTTCTATTCTATTCTCCAAAATATAAAATTAGTATACCCAAAATGGGTCTAATAGACACTAAAACTGTGGACTCTACAGCCAATGTAATAAATAAAGTAGAAGTCCAAAATGCAGACTTGTTCTGGATAACCATAATACTAATTGTAATTGCATTAATTATGGTATCCAATGCATTAATAAAAATATACAAACTGCATAACAAGTGTCTTAAGAAACGATACCGTAGCACTGCTAACGGTATAGATAATATTTAAGGAAGATCTTTAATAAAGTCAATTATGAATGAAAATATGAGAAAAATTATATGAAAAAAAAAAATAATAAATAAAAAAAAAATATAAAACGTAATATTGAATTTATCTACATTAAAAAAAAATATATACAAATGAATAAATTTGAAGTTATGAGTATACCACAGCATGGACTGGGAAAAGCTTGTTGATCAGATAAAAGATCAAAATGAAAATTTCAGAAAATCCTATAAGTGCTTAACGCAAAACAGATCAACACAAGCTGTAACAATCAATAGGAATGCCCAAGTCTTGGTAAATAGTTATAATGAAATCAGAGAGTTGATCCAACAAAATAGAAAGAATTTGGAACGCAAACAGTGTGCTAAGGCTTTGAACCTACTGGTGACATTAAGAGAAAAATTAATATTTATAAAAAATAAATTCAGTCTCCAGATAGAAATTCCAACCATAGTAAACACCCCACTAAGAATAAATTTGAATGAAGACAGCACTAACTCTGACGAGGAAGATAGGACTATAGTCAAGGAAGACATTAAAGAGGAAGATCTTCACGATCTAACTATACCAGCAAAATTAATGCTGAAGAACGACGATAAAACAAATAACGCAGCCGACTCCGAAAATAACTTAACCATGGCAGAAGAAGCAGCTGCCATTAGGTCTTACATTAGGGAAGTCGCCTGCACAGTGCCAGAATTTGATGGGCAAAAGATCCATTTACAAAGATTCATTAAGGCAATCAAATTGGTAGACCTAGCTAAGGGACCATTTGAAGACATTGCAGTTGAGGTCATTAAGTCAAAAATAGTTGGCACAATTTTGAACTCAGTTGACAATGAAACGACAATTCCAGCAATTATAAACAAATTGCAGAAAGTAGTTGTCGGTGAGACATCCAGTAATGTCAAAGCAAAGCTAGCAACAGTTCAGCAGAGAGGTAAAACTGCAACGCAATTTACCGCTGAAGTTGATAGCCTGAGAAAACTTTTAGAAGCTTCCTATATCGATGAGGGTATACCTCTAGAACATGCCACTGGTCTAAGCACCAAAGAGGCAATTGAAACCATGATACATCGTGCTGAGCACGAAAGTATCAAAACAGTACTGGAAGCAGGGACTTGCACCACTATGGATGCAGCGATAAGCGCATACATAAGAACGAGTACAAGAGTTACCGGTGACATCAATAAAGTGATGTACTTTAGAGGTAACAGACCCAATAGAGGATACGGAAATGCCAATAGAGGTAGTAACCGCGGTAGAGGCTTTAATAACAATAGTATTAGAGGCAACTACCATAACGGTTACCAAAATAACGGTTACCAAAATAACGGTTACCAGAATAACGGTTATCAAAACCGCTATAATGGAAATAATAACCGTTATAATGGCTATAACAGAGGCCGTTATAATGGAAACAGAGGCCGTAACAACAGTCAGAACAACTACAACAGAAACAATGCCAATGTACGAGTAATCCAAGAACAGGGAAACTCGCAACAGCCTTTAGGTACTCAGTAGAAGAAGATCGTAGAGTATACACCATCAATTATAATCTCAACATATTTTCTACATTCATTCATGCCAAAACAGGCGTAAAACTAGTTTTTCTACTTGATACAGGTGCAGATATCTCTATTCTCAAAGAGAACTCTGACAAATTTTCTAATATTCAAATAACCAATAAAATAAACATTCAAGGCATAGGCCAACAGAAAATTCAGTCTCGAGGACAGACTTTTATTGAGATACAGACAGGTAAATACGTTATCCCACACGATTTTCATTTAGTAGATAAAAACTTTCCAATACCGTGTGATGGAATAATCGGAATAGATTTCATAAAAAAATATAATTGCCAAATCGATTTAAACCAAGAAGAAGATTGGTTTATAATTAGACCAAACAATTTGAAATTTCCAATATATATTCCCATAGCATACAGCTCTGGTATTAACACAACGTTATTACCAGCAAGATCCCAAGTTGTCCGAAGATTAATAGTATCATCAAAAGATGATAACATTTTAATTCCAAACCAGGAAATTCAAACTGGTATTTATGTTGCAAATACAATCGCAACATCAAGTAATACATTTGTCCGAATTTTAAATACAACCGATTCCGACCAATTAGTCAATATGGACACTCTAAAATATGAGCCACTTTCGAACTACAATGTAGTTCAGGCAAATAGTGAACACAGAAATAAAACTGTCTTATCTCAATTAAAGAAAAATTTCCCCGAATTGTTTAAATCACAATTAGAAAATATATGCAGCGAATATATAGATATATTTGCATTAGAATCAGAACCTATAACAGTTAATAATTTGTATAAACAACAGTTGAGATTAAAAGATGATGAGCCAGTATACACGAAAAATTATAGAAGTCCTCATAGTCAAGTGGAAGAAATACAAGCCCAAGTTCAGAAATTAATAAAAGATAAAATAGTTGAACCATCAGTTTCACAGTACAATAGCCCTTTGCTATTAGTACCCAAAAAGTCAAGCCCGAATTCTGATAAAAAGAAATGGAGATTAGTAATAGACTATCGCCAAATTAATAAGAAACTTTTAGCTGACAAATTTCCACTACCGAGAATAGATGATATTTTGGACCAACTTGGTCGAGCAAAATATTTCTCCTGCCTTGATTTAATGTCAGGTTTTCATCAAATCGAACTGGATGAAGGCTCGAGAGATATAACATCTTTCTCAACCAGCAATGGCTCATATCGTTTCACGCGATTGCCATTTGGCTTAAAAATAGCGCCTAATTCATTCCAAAGAATGATGACTATAGCATTCTCCGGAATAGAACCGTCTCAAGCATTCCTTTATATGGATGACTTAATAGTCATAGGTTGTTCCGAAAAACATATGCTTAAAAACCTCACTGAAGTTTTTGGTAAATGCAGGGAATACAACCTAAAGTTACATCCTGAAAAATGTTCATTTTTCATGCATGAAGTCACATTTTTGGGACACAAATGCACAGACAAAGGAATTTTGCCGGATGACAAAAAATATGATGTCATTCAGAACTACCCAGTTCCACATGATGCGGACAGCGCTAGACGTTTTGTAGCATTTTGCAATTACTACAGACGTTTTATCAAAAATTTCGCCGACTATTCGCGGCACATAACAAGATTATGTAAAAAGAATGTTCCATTCGAGTGGACAGATGAATGTCAAAAAGCATTCATACATTTAAAATCTCAGCTAATTAACCCAACACTCTTGCAGTACCCAGACTTCAGCAAAGAATTTTGCATAACAACAGATGCAAGCAAGCAAGCGTGTGGCGCAGTTTTAACTCAAAACCATAATGGCCACCAACTCCCAGTTGCTTATGCATCCAGAGCTTTTACGAAAGGTGAAAGCAATAAGAGTACAACAGAACAAGAGTTAGCAGCAATTCATTGGGCAATAATACATTTCAGACCATACATTTACGGAAAACATTTCACTGTGAAAACAGACCATAGACCATTGACATATTTATTCTCGATGGTGAACCCCAGCTCTAAATTAACTAGAATAAGGCTTGAACTAGAGGAATATAATTTTACAGTAGAGTATCTAAAGGGCAAGGACAATCATGTAGCAGATGCGTTATCAAGAATAACCATCAAAGAGCTAAAAGATATAACTGGAAATATATTAAAAGTCACTACAAGATTTCAAAGTAGACAAAAATCCTGCGCAGGAAAAGAACAATTGGATTTGCAAAAGCAAACCAAAGAAATAGCTTCAGAGCCCAACGTATACGAAGTCATAACAAATGACGAGGTACGAAAAGTAGTGACATTGCAATTGAATGACTCGATATGTTTATTTAAACATGGAAAGAAAATTATTGCAAGATATGATGTTGGTGATCTTTATACTAATGGAATTCTTGATTTAGATCAATTTCTCCAAAGGCTTGAATTGCAGGCCGGTATATATGATATCAGCCAAATCAAAATGGCACCGTGGAAAAAAATCTTTGAACACGTTTCAATAGATAAATTTAAAAATATGGGCAATAAAATATTAAAGAATTTAAAAGTAGCGCTACTTAACCCGGTGACCCAAATAAATAATGAAAAAGAAAAAGAAGCTATATTGTCTACATTACATGATGATCCAATACAAGGAGGGCATACAGGCATTACAAAAACCTTGGCCAAGGTCAAAAGACATTATTACTGGAAAAATATGAGTAAATACATAAAAGAGTACGTAAGAAAATGTCAAAAATGCCAAAAAGCAAAAACAACAAAGCACACAAAGACTCCAATGACGATAACTGAAACACCAGAACATGCTTTCGATAGAGTTGTTGTGGACACAATTGGTCCACTACCCAAGTCAGAAAATGGTAACGAGTACGCAGTCACTCTCATATGTGATTTAACCAAGTACTTAGTTGCCATACCAATAGCAAATAAAAGCGCAAAAACAGTCGCAAAAGCTATATTTGAATCTTTTATTCTAAAGTACGGTCCAATGAAGACGTTCATAACGGACATGGGAACAGAGTATAAGAATTCAATAATTACTGACCTGTGTAAATATTTGAAAATAAAAAATATAACATCAACAGCTCATCACCACCAGACAGTTGGAGTAGTAGAAAGAAGTCATAGAACCTTAAACGAGTATATACGATCCTACATATCGACGGACAAAACCGATTGGGACGTATGGCTTCAATATTTCGTATACTGCTTCAACACGACCCAATCTATGGTACATAATTATTGTCCATATGAATTAGTTTTCGGTAGAACAAGTAATTTACCAAAACATTTTAATAAACTACATAGCATAGAACCAATATATAACATAGATGATTACGCTAAGGAGAGTAAATATAGGTTAGAGGTAGCATATGCTCGAGCAAGAAAACTTCTCGAAGCACACAAAGAAAAAAATAAAGAAAATTATGACTTAAAAATAAAAGACATAGAATTAGAAGTAGGAGATAAAGTTTTACTAAGAAATGAGGTAGGTCATAAATTAGACTTTAAATATACGGGGCCCTATAAGATAGAAAGCATAGGAGATAATAACAATATTACGCTACTTACTAATAAAAACAAAAAACAAATAGTTCATAAAGATAGATTAAAGAAATTTCATTCATGATTGAATTTAAACTTATATTTTCCTTAATCATTTACACAAATTTTCCATACACTACGTATATTTTTATCTTTGCATTATAAAATCAACTATTGTTGTTCAAACAAAAACACAAACAAAATAAAAATAAAAATAAAATAATTTGCATTTAATAATCAAAATAACTTCACTAGGTTACGTTATTTTTCAAAAGGAGGGAGATGTAGTATGTGCCTATGCAATATTAAGAACAATTAAATAAAATAGCATATTAACTTATGGCAGCACTTTGTTGCTATGTTTATGTTTATGTTTATGCACGCAGTTAGGCCAGGGCGGATGTAACATGATCACCCACTCGAAGGCCACAAAGTATAAGTGCATTGCCCAATCGAAGGCAAAAAGTATAAGTGCATGGTCAGCATTCACACGCCGACCAAATACATATTACATACGTACATACATATCTCGCTCTCCCGATAAGCCTAGATATATAAGATATACATAAGAACGCCGCTCCGCTGCTGGCGTACCCGGCAGCGCAGCTACGCGGATTAGCCTAAGTCCAAATATATAAAAAACTGTAAAATCGGAGAGACTCTGTAGACGTTGAGCTGACAGAACCATTTCTGCCTACTCTAAAATCAAAAGAAGAAATTGAATAAATATATGTCAGCCCGACGGCTGCCTTAAACTTAAAACGGACTTGTGTTCTTAATTGGAGTTCATCATTACAATATGATCTGTGATTAACTCACCCGCGGTACTCTATGTATTTGTAGATAATGATGGCCATTCCCATAGCAATCAGTGCGAAATACCAGGAAGTCATGATCATGACTGATATGCACAGCGTCAGGCCGATGAGCGACAAGCTCCAGTGGTAGAACTTGAAGCGCGGTCTCCAGTTGGGAGTCCTCAGCAGGGTTTGCACAGCGCAGGCCAGGTTGACAAAGCCGTAGCACATGAGGAAGAACATGGACAGCAGAGGAGCCAGCAAGTCCACGTTGCCTGTATTTGGTATAGATATTATATTCACAGCACATACAATATGATACGATCCGATGCTTACCCAACAGGATGCCGCACTGGCAAATGACAATGGTCAGGAGCAGCGCACGGGTGGGTTCGCCACGCTTCGAAGACTTGGCAAATGGAGCCAGGAAGGGGATGATCTCATCCCTCGCAATCGCCTGCAGCAGTCGGGGTGCTCCAGTCAAACTCTGCAGACCAGCGCCCAAGGTGGAGAGGAAGGAGCCAATCAGAATGACCCACTGATTTGGCCAGGCAATATTGGCCACCACCAGCTTGCCACCAATAGACTGACCGAATCTGGAATAGTTGGATGATGATAAGCCATGGCAGAGTCAGAGAATCACTATGCTACTCACTTGTCCCTCAACAGGAGATTGTCCACTGTGCCGGCGAAGAACATAACGCTGGACAAGTAGACTGTGCTGGTGGTCAGAATGGCACATATCGTTCCGATGGGTATGCTCTTCTGGGCGTCAGCCAGGTCGCCCGATCGATTGGATCCAGCCATGATGCCTAATGTAGATTGGCTTGAATATCTGAATAGTTCTGTCTGCGAGATGCTACTAACCTGTGACCGATGGGAAGAAGATGCCGATAAGAAGGGTGAACGACGTGGTAATGTCGGCCATGATCTGGTTGTATGACTCTCCACTAGTGTTCTCAATGTCAATTGCACTCTTGCCGTAGGATATGAACTGGCCCTTCTCCAGGAACGAAGGGAAGATGTTGTCGTAGAACACGCCACTGGCCAAACCCTTGATGCCCTTGACTTTGGTCACGTTATTGGCTATGGAGGATAAGGCATTGTAGTTTCGGTATGGAACACTCTGCATGTATGAAGGGATCTTACCCAGGTAGTATTCCTCGCATTTACCATCTGGGCAGTATATGTCGCGTAAGAAGGAGTCTTCCTTTGTGCAATTCTCCAGCGGGATATCCTTCAAGAGTCGTTTTCCCAGAACACACATGCTGCAATCGGGCGGAGATTAGATGGCCGCTCAGGGGGCACGTACTTGGCGCATACTTACTATAGCTTTTCGTTGCCATGGATATTGTCAAATATTCCCACATACACCGCTATTATCGAAAGGATGACGCAGGCCAGGGCCACCGTCGCGAACTTATTGACGAATTTCACGCCCAGGAACACAATGAGACCTTGATTTAGTGGCGGGACATTAATGTTTGCTCCTCACTAGTGGGCCACAGGCTTAACTCACCCATAAAGATGAGCAGCAAAGTGCCGTAGACCCTGAAATTGTTGTACATCGCGTCAGCGTCCTTGGTGAAGTCCCCAAATATCGATGCCCACGGCGCCATGTATGTCTGCAATGAATAATTAATGAGTGCTTAAGTAATGGCACTTTCGAGTGGAACTGCGCCTGGGATTGGTGCCTGGGAGTGGGCGCTCTTAACTCACCAATACGATTTCCACGGCACCAACGATGTACATCGCCGCTGCTAGCGTGGTGCCCGTATAGAACAACATTCCCACCGCTCCGCCGAATTCAGGGCCCAGGGATCTGTTGATGTTAATCGTGGCACCATTAGAGTTACTACTACCTCCTACCAATGCCATTGTAATTACCGTGATATCATGAAGTAACTCCCGCCCGCCGGAACCACCCCGTTCGTTGCAATGGCCGACATCGAGATCGCGGTTAGCATGGTCTGCAAAGAGGAGTTTGGAGTGAGGCCAAATGGGGGAGGGCTCAGCAGCAGGACGCTCTTACCACACAGCAGCAGGTCAGAACAATCAGGAATCCACACACGGCGCCAGCCGTTCCAACAACCCATGTTAACCGAATGAACAATATGACACCAAAGATGTTTTGAATGCATGGCAAGAACACTCCAATTAGGGTACCTTATGAGACATTGAAACGAGCGTTAGAGATTGATGCTTGGGGTCATCAGTTTAATGAAACCATTTAGGCAGGTGCCCGAAAGTATGCACTCAATCGCGGGAGCGATTCCCTTCGATTGTGCCACACTACTGCACACTGTTGCATACTTTCGAACAGCTCTATAATATTCGCCCGCACAGTGAAGGCTGAAACACTTTGAGGGGATTACAGCAATCATTCCTCCACAGCTTTGTTGTTTGCTGCGATTCCATTGTGCACATGCCTTTCAATATGGGGGTAGATGGAACAAGCAAGTTAATTAATGCGCGGCGAACATACCCATTCGAGCCGATGGAGCTGCCGGCTTTGCATCGGGATCGGTGGCCGCTGGTATCGTGTTCTCATAATTGGCAATTGATGAAATGAACGTTGATATATGGGGCCTGGTCTCCAAATCATCGTCGTACAGATATAGATTTGGGTCGATGCTGGACTTCTGGTTCTCCTCCGCCCTGTGGATATCACCTGAGTCTGTGGATGCACAGGATTGAATAGAGTTCGGATATCTTACGTTATGTAATTAAGCTACTAAGCACTAGTAGTGAACACTATATATGTACATATATACTATATAATTGATATTATCCCCTGCATACCTTCATTTTTGGTTTCGTGAACTGTACCATTGTGTTCGGATGGTATTATTTCCATTTCATCCGAATCATCTTTTGCACTGTTACTTTGCATGTTAACGTTGGTTGTTTGGTTTCAAACCCTTGCTTTAGATTGCACTATGTTCACTTAAAATTAGGTAACACTAGAGGAGAACGTGGTCAAGAACTAAGAACTAAGTGGGCATGGTCCTTCTTCAGACGGAGCTCCACGCATTGGGATTATATAACCCAAAAGGCGTGGCCGCTGCGGTGTATATATTCACATGTCTGCGGACGTGTGCCTATATACTCGAGATTTGGGTTTGGTTTCGGAAGGGAGCTCCTAATCGGGAAATGCCCCAAGAACTCGGAGGTGGAGGTATGATGGGAGGTGGATCAAAAATTGCGTCCGGCAGGCAGGGCGGGCGGGGATGCTGCTGCGAAAGTTGAGCCAGCTCGGACAGAAAAAAAAAAAATATGTAACCGATTAATTTAGGTCAAGGATTTTCAGGCCGTCGTCGTGGGGCGGTAAATAAATGCCGTAAAGTCGTCCTTTTCGCCGTAAAGCGGCTCTCGAGCTGGCTAAATGCACCGAAAGTGCGGAATGCAGCTGAAAATGGTTACGAAATGAGGCCTTTCTATGGGAATGCGGGGTAATCCTCCTCGACACCGAGTGCCCGGATCTGGGGTCTCCGGGAGGGAATTTGGACACACTTTCTGGTTGAACGCACTTGTATTCATGTATTTGATTATTGTTAGAATTTCGTCGATTGTTTAAAGTATGTTATTTGTTAAAGGTGCTCAAAAAGAACTGGTTTCTCATGTTTTCCCGTTTTTCGTATTTTTTTTTAGGTTTTTTGTATTATGCGAAAGAAGACTCCTTCTAAAGTTATTTTAGGCGAGCGAAAACGCTCAGATGTATGCTACTTTTCGTTCGGATTAATAGAAAAACTAAGAAAACTGTTGGTATTCGGCCGAATAAAAATTATGTTGCCCAGGACCCTGAGCGTTCAATTGAGATGAAATCGAAAGCTTTTGTCTACACACATTTTTAATACACACACACTCTCGCAGGAGAGCGAAATCGAGAGCGATGCTGAGCTGAGCTAAGCTGAGCTGTGCTGGGAGAATGGAGAGCGCCTCGTTGCAGGTGTACATTTCCATTCGGTGGCCCACAGCTCAGTGGGGCCACTGAGCCCACTGCCTTGGCCAGGACCTGCCCGCCAGCCAGCCAGCCACTCTCACCCAGCATCCGACGTTCGCTGGAAGGGATTGCGAGAAAGCTGCGCCGCCCTCAATCTCTCACTCTCTCTCTCTCTCTCTTTCTCTCTCTCTATCTGGGAGCTTTCGTCAGGTACTACGAGCTTTGGCTTACAGCAGCCGCGAAATGTGTCACCAGGACATCCTGGATTCGGACTGGGGCAACTGGGGCAGCACAGGATAGGATTGCAGGGCCGTAAGCTCTATCTGGGCATACAGTAGTCACTCGATGGGAGGGGAAATGCGTGTGCCTGGGGGTGAGCAGGCGAAATGTGCTGATGGGACGAAACTCAGCAAGGACCAGATGAAATTGCACACAATCTCTTCAGTGTTAATGGTTCTTGTGTATGTATACATCTTATCTAAGTATGTATAAGTATATATTAAGAAACGAGCTCTTATAGTTAATAGTAAAACTAAAGTAATAATAGTGGCACAAATAAAAATGAAAACATCCTTACCATCGTACGACCCATAGTTCTCACCTAGGGTTTCGTCGTGGATGTCCCCCAGTAGCTTGCCGCTCGCAGACTCATCCTGGTTGTAGTCCAACGCGGTGTCCTCGTCAGCCTTTGTAACTTGAAATCTATCTGGCATATTTGTGGATGTAAGGCACTCTGAAATGGGAATGACATTAGTATCGTCGTTGCTAACATGGAGACCCTGCCGAGGGCACGGCTAGGAATTAGCGATCAAAAGCATTCCCGACGATCGCTAGTCCAGTGCGGCTGGTTCCGAATTCACATAAGCTCCCAAGATAAGGATAACATTTCTGTTCCGAATTGCAAAGCCCACCAAATAACTAAGACGGTTAGTCCGCCCCCATCATTACTGCCGCACCTCAACTGGTGTGATAACCCGTGATCGAAGGTATCTAGTGAGTCGCACTATTTGCATGAGATTAGTAGTCCGCTATCACATGACCATCGAACTTGGTGGGTGTCTGGCCGAAATGGGCCACTGCACCTGCGATGTATGCTCCACTTTCGGGCAGAGATAAAGGCTGTTTCCGATCTGTGGCGCTAATCGCTCCGCACTCGCCGCGAGCTGTGAGCGGCGAGCTTAAGATAACGACCATTTAGTGCCATTTAGTATGCCTCAGCGGTGTTATGTCACCGGCTTGGTTACATAAGGCACGACTTGGGACACACAAGATGCGCTGCGATGTGCCAGACGTCGAGTGGGAACGGTTTTGGCGGTTTCCTGACCCTGCCACCGTGATTCCAGCCCCCACCCGCAGCGACGAATTGATAGGCGAGCATGTGTGTGGCGCTCTCAGCGAGATCGGGCTCATCCCGAACCCAGACGAGGCAGCTGGCCCAGGTGGAGGCCATTACACGCGCGCTGATAAGTGCACAAATCTGTTCCCATCGATTGGGCCGTCGCAGCCGCGTACACACAACAGGGGGCAGATAGATTAGTGCAGATACGGGGCTATGTACGTGGAACACAAAGAGGTGCATGCAGATACGTACATCCAAACACGCACATACGCACGCATGTACATATGTACATACGCAGAGGTGGTGGTGGTGGCGGAACAGGATGGACTGGACGGTGTTATCTAACCCGAGGATGTGCCCGCCCAGGCCAGCCACTGGACATCCGGACACTCGTGCGGGAATGCTTTTGGGGGACAGCGGATTCACTCGATTCGATTTACTTGGGCAAGCGCCTGGAATTCGCCTTCACCGACGATCCGATCCGATCCAATGTGATGCGATCCGATGCACTTGTGCTGGGCAGAGCCAACGGAAACGTCCTTTGTAGAATTGTGTTTACTTTTGGGGGCTTCGACTCCTGCTGCCCGATGTGGGTGAACTTTTCAATTGTACGAATAAAATAAAACTATCATATTAAAGGCGCATGAGTAATACAAAATGATTTTCCACCGTATATACTTTGGAATCGCGAGTGGGGGAAAGCGTAGTATTAATGAAAAGTCCAATTGAAATCAAATGTAACGCATAGGGGACGCCGAGTGGCGATTGTATTTTGGAAAACACGTCCCCCAAGATATGTTTATTGCAATTAGCACCCATGATACCATCTTATGGATGATTCCGCCTTGGCGTCCGTGAACGCATAAAATTACTGATTCCGCGCTAAGTTTACAAGGCAGTGAAAAGAGTCTAATTGGCTATATGGGCTATGGGCATCTGATGTGCGCCGATGTGGGTGTACGTATGTAAATACATATTATATTCATATGCATATATACATATATATATTGGGTCCCTAAAAATATTTTTAATTTGCAGAACGGCGCATTTTGGTATAATTTCCAAATTTGCACAGTACATTCATGCAACGTATTTTTTTTTTTTTTTTTTTTTTTTTGCTAAAGAAGTCAATAAACCCGTTAATGGGAACGGATTAAACGTAATAACATTGATCCTGTGTTTTTATTTGGCAAAAATCCTTAAATTGCTTAGAATTCAGTAGTTACTAAGTTAGCCGATAGTTGGGCGAGCATATCCAAATCTCTTGCTTGACGTCTTATAAGAAATCCGATTTGTTAGGAGCGTTTCAGAATGTTTATATTTTTCCAACTTAGGCTTTTATTTTAAAGCGAAGTTATTTTAAATATAGTTATAACTTAAGCCACAGCTGTTTTATTTGGTTTGTTTTAGCCGATAGTATCGATAGGCAATTCAGGATCACAAGCATCTCGATTCTTAAAATTTACCGCTATATTTCGAAAATAAAGTTCAGTTTGTTAAAAAATATTAAATTTAATAAATTAGTTAGCATACAACGATTAAACTAATTACTGATCTGGTGCAATAAAGGTGAGGCTTTGCTTGTTGTTTAACAAATAAATGAATTTTAAATGTGCAGGTTAACTAGCTATGCGAGTACAACTTGTAAATAGAACATTCAAATTATTATCTAAAAATTAAAAAAAAAAATTAAAAATATTGTTGCACTGGGAGGGTTTGCGTCTCGGCTGGGAAGGTAGTGTGACCACAGCCTGTCATGAAATAGCACGTTTCGAAAGAAAATGGACCCCTCACCGCCAAAGCGCAGCATTCCTTTTTAAACATTTTCGTGGCGGTGCTCATCGTGCGTCTGTTCTAACCGAAGGTAAGTGGCGAATTTCTGACTGATTGACAGCAATTCGGGGGCCAACTCACCGGCCAGGCACTGGGAGCTCGCGACAGTGGTCAAAGTTGCCGATAGCCCTCGAATTTCGTCTACATTCGAGCTTATTTCGGTCCACCACGTGTTTTGCAAAAGCGCGTTGTATGGTAATTCGATTGAATCGCACATGCACACACACACACACACACGCAGGCAGATTCGCCGAATGGCGTATTAGTTTTTACAACGCCCTTCTATCGGTGCGAATATGCTATATAGTCTGTGAAATTCAGCTGCTCGAGTAAATATGCGGCTCCCTTTTCGCAAGTGCACCCAGTCTGGGATGGCAGCGCAGTGGGAATTTTCTGTATAAGAATGTGCACATATGCATATGCATGTGCACATGTGTACATCAGTCTGTACATCACTTGCGAAAACGTTTCGGGGTGCAAACAATTGCCAACAGACACTAATCGAGAATCTTGCAGTGAGATCAGCATTTATTGAACAATGGACGCCCCAGCCGAAGGACACGTTGACCCCGAGTCCTGCAACGAAATCGAGGACGAGAAGTCCGGCTCGGACTGCCAGTCGATGTGAGTAGAAAGAGGGGGTGGCAACATTTTGGCAAGCGAAAGCAAGCAAAAAATCAGGGGAATGACACACACAACCCACTTTTCAGGCCCGCCTACATGAACTCGGTCATGCGGCGACAGTATCTGCAGCAAATGGTCAAGATGCTGCCGGCTCCAGTGCAGAATCGGATTGTGTTCCTGAAAAACCTACAGCTGCAGCACCTGAATATCGAGGCCCAGTTCTTTGAGGACGTCTACAAGCTGGAGCAGAAGTACCAGGTGCAGTACCAGCCGTTGTTCGATAAGCGCAGGGAGATCATCGAGGGCAAGGTGGACCCCGCCGAGGAGAAGCCCCAGTGGAAGGAACCGGAGTCGTCGACCGACAACGAGGCCGATGCCGAGCACTTCCGCGAGGCCCTGAGCAGTTTGAAAAGTATTCCCAAGGATGCCAAGGGCATTCCCGGCTTCTGGCTGACGGTGTTCCGCAACACGGCCATAATGTCTGAGATGGTGCAGCCGCACGACGAGCCCGCCATCCGCAAGCTAATCGATATTTCCATCAAGTACGACAACGGGGTGAGTTTGCTGGCCAATAGTTCTAGTAGTCCTGCCCGTCTAAACCGCTTCTTTATTCATTAGCATTCGTACACCTTGGAGTTTCACTTCGACAAGAACGAGTACTTCTCCAACTCAGTTCTCACAAAGCAGTACGTTTTGAAGTCCACCGTGGATCCCAACGATCCGTTCGCATTTGAAGGCCCAGAGATCTACAAGTGCACGGTGAGCTATCTGCACTCTCGAGGGCAACAAGGGATTTCTAATCGAAACAAAACCAATTACAGGGGTGCACCATTAACTGGGAGAAGAAGATGAACCTTACTGTGAAGACCATCCGCAAGAAGCAGAAGCACAAGGAGCGCGGCGCAGTGCGCACCATTGTGAAGCAGGTTCCGACGGATTCCTTCTTCAATTTCTTCAGCCCACCAGAGGTCCCGAGCGACCAGGAGGAAGTCGACGACGACTCCCAGCAGGTAAGCTCACCCAACAACAGTTTCCGCAAGGCCACTTGCTCATCCGTGTTCGCTTCCTCGCAGATCCTGGCCACCGACTTCGAAATTGGTCACTTCTTGCGCGCCAGAATTATTCCAAAAGCAGTGCTTTACTACACTGGCGACATCGTCGACGATGAGGACGATGAGGACGAAGAGGAGTATGACGAGAACGAGGAGGATGAGTACGACGACGACGATGCACCGCCACCAAAGGGCCCCAAATCAGCCGGTATCAAGAAGCAGTCGCCCAACGACTGCCCGAATCAGTAGGTTGATGTGGCTGGATTACACATGTGTAATGTATATACATAATTCAAATTTGATTTGAAATATATTTTTGGTGAATAAAAATAAAAACAACAATTACAAACGATATGAGCTGAACTCGAATAAACCTACATGATATTAGAATATGGTTGACTTTGATTTAAAAAACATAAGCCTCCTGAGGTTGCTATTCTTGAACCAAGTGTTTTCTCCCAATACTCAGTCAAGCACCGCCTTTGGTCAGCAGCTTTAGCTGTTTCTTGGACAAGTTGTAGGGGTAGTGCAGGCTAGTGGGCACGAAGATCTGCCCCGTGACCTGGCTGTCGAAGTTCTCCTCGTAGCCCACCGTGTAGCCATCTGGTATCTTGGCCGTCTTTTGCCAGGTGAAGCACTCCGGCGGTGTGTAGTTCACGGCGTAGAAGGGATAGTCGAACGTGTTGATGTATATGTCGACGCAGAGACCATGGCTGCCCAGGTGAAGCTGACTGGCCACCGAGGGCTGCTTGAGGCCGCAGCTGCCGAGCATTATGTTGCGGTGGCAGGAGTAGACGAAGGTGCCCTTGTCGCGGCTCGAGTGGAAGCACTGCACATGCTTGCCGGCCTTGGAGTGGTCGACTGCAATGGGATCGAACCCGGGTCCGGCCATATCGCACGCTGCAGTTCAATACAATAATTACTGGGTGTGGCTAAGATAACGCTCAAGATACCGACTGTCTATGCTCTCGATAATGTGGTGTGGCCGTAGGGATCTTCCCACCGCCGAAGCCAGTTGTCCGCCGAAGCTGAAGCCAAACATATAGCCTCGTTTTGGATCGAATCCCTGCCTGAACAGTGTTAGGATAATGGACGATATGGCGCCGGTGAGGGTGTCAAAGTTTGTGTACAGCCTTTAAAAGTCGGATAATGAGAATTTGGGGTCAGACTACTACTACTACCCACCGCATGTACGAGGAACTGGCGACCACACTGTAGTCTATGCATATCACGCATCCGCCGCGGTAGTAACTGAGTCCTAAAATGCATATTTCGAGTAGCTTTCAACTTTGGCATTGAAAAAAATGCAAAAAATGCTCACTTTCAATAAGCGACAGCGCCCACTCGTCCGAACAACTTTGGATCCATCCATGCAGAACTATGGCAAACTTGTCCGTGGGCGAGCAACCCGAGCCACTGAGATCGTAGGCATCGTCGTAGGCCGAAGTCTCCATGGTTTTGGTGTTGTTCTTGTAGAACATCACCTTCATGGTCTTCTGGGCATCATATTTGATTCTCTGCTGGTGGGCTTCATAAACAAAAACATCGACATGATACGCTCGTCCAGCAGAAACTTTCTCCCACATCCATACCCAAAGTGTCATTTTGCGTTGCCTTTGCTGCTTGCTTTTGCCTCAAAATGGCATATTTAAGATTCAGTTTCGAGTGCGTTCCATCAATTAAGAGAACACAGCAAACAATTAGGATTGAGTGGAAACTACTGAACAACTGCATTATCTGGTCATCTGGATGGTTAGCTGAAAATAAAAAGTAACAACAGTGCAAACCGCGTAGAAAACCAGTTTTCTGTGCCGAAGAGATACAAATTCGATATGGTATACGGCAATCGATGAAGAATGGGGTTTGGCGCCAAAAGAGGCTGCATTCAAAAGTGGCGCTTTCTATTAAATATTGCATTTTCTTTATTTCAATTTAAACGATTCCGCTTCTCCTATGTAGAGCACTTTTCATTGTCATCAAAATCTAGGGAGTTGAGAACATTGACGTCCAGTTCTGGGTCCGCGTACTCCAGGATATTGAAGTCGTCTCCCATTTCGGAAGTGAGCGACTTGAGTAGGTCGTCGTCGTCGCCCTCGCCGAGTCCTCCCAGAAGGTCGCTGAATCCGACATTCTCCAACTCCACGGCGGAAGAGGTTGCCTCCTGCGGCTCGCCCAACTTCACATCCTGCTCCAAGGACCTGCCTTCAGATGGCTGAGATTTTCCACTTATGCTCAGCATGGGATTGTTCTGCGTAATGGGTGTGTTCTGCATCATTCCCAGCCGCATTACATCGTTGCCCAAGAACAAGTCCGAGTTGGCCCCCATGAGCATCGGCTCCGTGCTGTTCTTCTGCAGCAGGTTCCTGAGCTTCTTGTCGCCAATGGGTTCCGTGCCGTACACCGCCGTGTTCAACTCCAGCCTATTGTCCACGGTGGTCATTTTCAAGGTGCTGGCTGCTGTCGTGTGCACCTGAGTCCTTTGCATCGTGGCCTTAATCACCAGATTATCGTTAACGTTCGGCATCACGTGATGCGGATTGGGATTATTGGACGCTGCCTGCGCCGAGCCACCAACATAGTTGCCCATATCGTAGGCGTTTCCATCTAGACGAAAAAACAAGGGTTAGAGCAACTAAAACAAGTCTTGAGCTGCAGCACTTACTGTACGTGACAAACATGTTCGGCTGGTCTTCCTTCAGCTTGGGCGGTTGTTTCCACACTCTTCCCATTTCCTCCTGCTTCTGTGGTTTCGGTGGCATAGGTATTTTGTTCTGTTCCCGCCTCTGCCGCAGTGCTGAGCGATTGTCCTTGGCCTTCTGCAAGAACGGCGCCTTCTTCTCGTTGCACAGCGAGCGCCACCTCTTCAGAATCTGCTTGCAGCGGTCGTTCCAAATCGGAAACAACTCCTTCAGGTTGGGATGCTCAGTATTGGCATACAGCACGGCCGAAATGGTGGCCATGAGCCCAAGATCTGCAAAACAAATGGGGTGATGAGCATTTGAATCCTACACTATTTAAATGCACCCTCATACCCTCATCCTTGCGCATTTTCTCCGCCGTCTTTTGAGTGCCAGCGTTCAGGGTTTCCGTCACGGGCTCCACAACCTTCTGCTCCTCCTCTGGTCTCTTTTCGGTTTGCAAAACGACTTGGCTCATTATAGTTTGCATATTCTGCTTATTGGCATTTTGTGGTGCCTGCTGACGGAACTGAAGCTGCTGGGCGGGATTAACCAAAGTATTTCCGCCCAAATATAGCTGATTGTGAAACTTCTGTTCCTGTGGCAACTGGTTGGGGACCATGAAACTGTCGACCAGGACCGCAGGTGATTCCCTTTGAGAAAGAAAAAAGAACAAATTAATAAGCTTAGAATAGACTGGCATATGGACATGAGGCTCACCGCATTGGTTTTTCAATGACTTCAGCTGATGGAACCGTACTAACAGAGTTAGCCATGTCCAGTTCCGGAACATTTGGTGAAGCCAACGCATCCAAAGGATGCCGGTTAGCAAAGACAGTGTTCGAAATCTCCGCTTGCAAGGGATCTGCAAAAATGGTAAACGATACAACCTGGGAATAAAGTGGTCAGTGGGTTGGTTAAACATTTACCAAAAACATTAGACACTGGCGTCGTTCCGTTTTTGTTCTGGATTCCCATGGGCATTTGCTGAATGAAAACAGTTTTGTTCTCAGTTTTCAACTCAGCTTTAACTTTCTTCACGGTCTTCGCTGGACTCTTGTTCACCGCCAGTGTGTCCTGGTTGGCAGGACTCTTGCCCTCGGGCCGCGTGAAGTAAACCTTCATGGACGCATCAATTTCGTCAGAGGAATCTGTATCGGCCATGACAAGCTCTCCACCTTCCAGCAGAGGTTTTCCGAAGAAGGCCTCTTGCAAGTACACGGGATAGGCTTCAATCAGCTTGTTCTTCTGCTTCTTTCGTATGATTTTCTTCTTTTTGTCCATGGTCATAAGGGAATTTATTTGGTCAACGGCCGTCGTCTCCTCGCTGTCCTTCTTGAGACCTCGGTTGCGAACGGAGAATCCACCAATGCCCAGCTTCTGCAGATTGCGCTGTCGCTTCTTGCGTAATATGTTCACTCCCTCGTCGTTAATGGAGATGGTGAAACCCTCGGGAATAGCGTTCTCCGTCCCATCCCAGACCATGCCGTCTTTGTACTTTTCCAGCGCTTCCTCGGCGGCGGCCTCCAATTGTCCATCCTTGCCATTGCCGAGGGCTTGTCGCATTTTGCGCTTGCGTTTGATCTCCGTGGACAATGACTTGATCATGCCCAATCCGCTTTCGCTCAGGCACACTCCGTCAATCCAGTGGAGCGCTTCTGGAGCAGACTCGGGCATATCGCCGGATAAGGTAGGATGATTTCGCTCGGCACCACTCTTAGAATCGAAAGACGGCCCGGAGGAGGCTGTGATGTGCACAAATGGTTTGCTGCCCTGGGGAGTTATGGCCAGCGAATCCTCGTTACCAAACTTGGCATCCGCCAGGGAGTTAGTGCTCCTCGTCGAGCAGCGGCACTTGAAACACTTGTACACATTGTTGTCGTAGTGGTCAATGGTCAGCTGGGCATTGACAGAGTCGCAGTGGAAGTGCGCCCATAGCTCGCAGTGCTCGCACTGGATGATCATCTCGCCGTTGCTGTACGAGACTTTGCAGACGGGACACGAGGATTGGCTGGTGCAGGATGGGCACTCGAGCATGTTGGAGTCCCCGAACTCGCTCTTCTCGGTGGGATTGCGACCGCATTTCTGGCACAGTGTACAGAACGAGCACTTCCAGTTGCCCGTGGGCACGGTTTCCAGCGGAGGATTCACACAGTAAATGTGATACGAAATGTCGCACTCGTCGCACAGGAGCAGGCGCGCCTCGTCGTTCTTCTTGCCACATCCCTCGCACACTGTGCAGTCCAGGCATCGCCAACCCTTCTGCAGGATGCCTCGCGAAGGCTTCACGCCGGCGCAGTACGGATGATAGCATTGGCCGCACTGTGCGCAGGTGATCATCACGGAATCGCTCTCAATGCCCAGCGAGCCGCACATTACGCAGATGTCTTGCGCTTGGATAAACTTATCCCGCGCCGAGCAGAGCAGCAGCTTTTTGTCGCTGGTCAGATCTGTTTCCATGCTGCGACTCAGGCAGCGATCGCTCGAGATGGTGGGCAGCGCAAGCTGGCGCCCCTTGCCTCGGGTGCTGCGTTTCTTGTTGATCTGCGACATCACACCCATGCGGTGTAGGACGAACTTTCCGCTTCTACCGCGAACACTCGTAAGGCACACTTTTTTCTTGCCGGTGGGTAGCTTGTGGAGCTCATCGCTCGATGGATCCATTGTGGGTTTGCCCTCCAGCGGGTCAAGTTCGATTTCCTTGAGGCTCAGTTGCTCCGACGACGAATCCATGGCGGACAGCACGATCGAGTCGATTGTCTGTTGGGATGATCCCGGGCCCGACGAATTACTCTTGCAATTCGGACACACGTAGTCGTAATCTGGGTTTTGCTCCTTCTTCTTGTGGTAGGCCGTTAAATCCGCCTCTTCGTCACACGTACTGTGCACAAATCTGAAACGAATCCATATAATAAGCAAGACTAATCAGGCAGAAGCGAGTGAAACGTACTTGTTGCACCAGCTGCACTTGACCATTTCCTTGTGCGATGCTGCCCTGTACGCTTTCTGGCAAATCGGGCAGGAAAAGCCCTTGTTCCGCTGCTGATAGCACGAATCGCAGATTGTGTAGTGGCTATGCCAGCGGGAGGAGCTGCCGCCGCCAGGAGTTCTTGAACCACAATCCGTACAGACGCGACAGCGCTAGAAGGAACATAAATACCATAAGTATTGGATAACACTTAATATCCGTCAATATCTGCTTACATTGCACTTCCAGCCATATTTGGGGATGGCTGAGATAACTGGTCGCAAGCAGGAGGCGTGGTAAGTCTTCTGGCATTGCTCACACTTAACGTACTTGGTGTCGTTCGAGTCTTGCTGCCTGCAAATCTGGCATTTTGTGCAACGGGCGCAGTTCCACCCAGAACGCGTATCTATGGAAGCATTAAACATGTAAACATGTAAACCAATGGTACGATGGTACTTGACAGTAGTTACCCGGCAAATTGGCCAGACCAATGCAGGTCGAATGAAAGTGGTCTCCGCAGGTACTACACATGATCAGCTTGGACAGATCCCCCAGCGAGGAGCAGGACAGACACTCCACATTATTGTCGCTGCCTGTAAGTCATTTGTTTCCATTAGTTTCTGTGAGAGTTTGCTGCCCAAGAATCACTTACATATCACAGGCACCTGGCTCAAATGTTCCGTGCAGAAGACCGTAAAGCTCTCGAGGATCAGAAGGCACCCAGCAGCGGCGGCACACGGCCAATGGTGCACCTGGCGGCAGTTCATCTTGCAGTTGATGGAGGCCCCGTAGCGTCCACAAAAGTTGCACTTTTGCTCCAGGAACTCCGCGAAGTGGGTGGCAAAGTACGCGCCATCTGCATCGCTTATCTGACTTTTGCGCAGCGACCACATGATGCACATGCGGTGCACGTAGACGAACCCCTCGTCAAGAAATTCGGCGGGATGCACGACGTCCGGCTGTCCAATCTTGTCCAGCTCGTAGTGACAATCGCCCGAACTAGAAGCGGCCTGCTTAGGCCCGTATAACAGCCTGGATCCGTCCTCCCTCAGCCGATCCGTCGGATATTTATCCTTGATCTCGGCGGGCGCGGGCGCCTTCAGTTGTAGAATCTCGCCCTGGCCCAAGGCACTCTTCTCGCCGAGATTGCATAAACAGCACACCTTGCCCGGAAACTTCTCCGGGAAGTACGGCAGGTCGTCGGCCACCGCCTTCTCCTCCATGCTCACAACAACGTTCGTGCTCATCGCGGATTGATGCGTTTCATTAAAATAACAAAAAATAGCCGCCGCTTATTTTGTATACATTACTCGACAGCTAAATAAAATGTCAACGTGCATCGCGCCCCAATGTTATCGAACAGGCGTCAATGTTGTCGAGAACGATGTGCGTTCGTTTGCAGAGCGAGTAGTACAATTATTAGATATAAATATAAAAGTCTTCCTTATATTACAAAGTATTTATACTTTTAAATGGCAAATCAAATATAACATCATATTTTAATTTTTTTTATGCGGCTACAAATTAATTAATTAATTTCTGAAATTATACATTATAAATAATAATACACTTACATTAGGCTGTCACGCCTACATATCGATATACCTTTACCAATCGCATTCAGCTGATCAAAGTGCAACTCTGCAATCCAGCCCTGGAAAAATACCGTACTCCAGTTCTTCAAACTGGAAAAATGATGGCACAACTAAGTTAAACACACAGAAGTAGAAAATGTAAATAAAAGCACAATTATAGACTATTCTGTTAGCATGGCTGTGTATCGTCCCCGCGGCACCCTGGCCAGGGTAATCCACGCCAAATTCCACAACGACAACTCTCTGGAGGACATAGACACTCGGAAGGTAACTCGAAATCCCGAAACAATATGATTTTTCCTAAATTCTGGATGCATTTCAGTGGTACTGCCTGAACCACGAGCTGCCGCCGAGATTCCAGTCCAAGTTCGTGCCGCTCGAGCCGGATGCCACCACCGTGAGCTGGCTGGAGCGCACCAAGGCGCTTTCGGCAAACATCTGGACCCACTTGTGGCACGCCCTGGCTCGCTCAATCCTGCAGTTCTTCATGACCCAGACGGACATCAACGGGTTCCTGAAGCGCGGCTCCATGTTCATACTGTCCGAGGAACAGTTTCGCAAGCTGCTAGTAGCAGGCGGCTTTCAGCCTGCCAGCGGTCAAGAACCTGTAAGATGAGTAAAAGCCTTTAGTCTTGACCACTACTCATCTGCCATCATATCGTAGGTCACGTTGCTGGATATCGGAGCCGGGGACGGTGAGATTTCGCTGCGCGTGGCCAACACCGTTTCCGAGCTGAGCGGAAGTGCCGGGCTGCGGGTCTTCGCCACCGAGGCCAGTTGGACCATGCGCGATCGGCTGAAGAAGCTGAACTTCAACGTAATCACCGAGATAGACGGTCTGCAGAACCTGGAATTGATTCTGTGCCTCAACGTATTGGACCGCTGCTTCGATTCATTCAAGCTGCTCGAGGACATTCACCTGGCACTAGCTCCCAATGGTCGAGCAGTTGTGGCCTTAGTACTTCCCTACATGCACTACGTGGAGACGAATACCTCGCATCTGCCGCTGCGCCCGCTGCTGGAGAACAACGGGCGACAGGCGTCGTTCGAGGAGGAGGCGGCCAGGTTTATGGAGCTGCTGGAGAACTGTGGCTACCGCGTGGAGGCATGGACCAAGGCGCCGTACTTGTGCGAGGGTGATCTCCACCAGTCGTTCTATTGGTTAATCGATTTAATTGTTGTCATTTCCAAGAAGACATTCTAGATCAAAGCTTCCACATCCTAAAAAGAACCCTTCTGAAGTTATTGTAACCGTTTTCCTCGTAGAGTTAAGTGGCTGCATTGAGAAACTGAGCATTTATACTTATTACAAATGTAGGCTATCAACTAGTTAAACAATTTATTCTTAAAGAATTACCAAAAATGTAAATGGATAAACAAACATGTTTAAATTAAAGGGCGACATTCAAAGCCGCGTTCGAAACTGAATACTGTTCTCGATATTATCAACTAATTGTAGTTATTCTACAGTCTTGGGTAGTTTTAATGCATCTAACTTGATACTTGTGGCAGTAATCAGGTAACTTAGAATATGTATTTGACGAGCAGCTGTTTAATAACAAATGTCAGTATTGTCGAAGGTATTATGTGTACTAAACTAAGCCTTATATAGTCTTTGGTAGTCATTGGCATTTTTTTTTGCTTGTGAAAATAACCTCGAGGTAGTTATTGGCATACACAATCCTCTCGGTATCTTCTGGTGCTGGATTGTGCAGTGGCAATATTTCACGATAGGGATTGCCCATTATATTGTAGGCTCTCTCGATGGCAATCTTGCTCTTCTCAGCGGACAATGTGATGGCCGCGAAATCGGAAATTGCCTGAGCCCTTGAAATCGAAGTGTAGCAAATGGGAACACCAAAAGATCGAATAACACTTGACAAGCAAGGCTTCCATTCGTTTTCGAGTGGAACCTTCCTTTTCATATACCTAGAAATTCTCTGGGTTACTTTACCGACTCCGAAGAAATCGGGTTGCATGATGAGAATCAAGGTGGGATCCACATTTAGAATACAGGAATATTGTGAAAATGACAGGGGGTAAAAGCATTTCACCACGGTTTGTTCAAAGCTCCTGTCGCTGAATTTGATATCCACTTGGTCGATGCGCCCAACGGTTCTTCCAATGAAGTGTAATTCCAGATTACGAATGCTTGGGTACTGCAGGAACAGAAAACGCAGGTGCATGTCCTCGAAGTAGCGCAAAGTGTCCTCGGTGGCGCCGGCCACGTAGACTATGACAGCTTTATTCGGATCTGGGACCCAGGAAATGTGCGACAGGGCCAGGCACAGACTTGCGATGCCGCTGAAGGAGGAACAGGTAGCGAATAGCTGGTACGATTCCAGATCGGTCCAAGGAGTGTCGCTGATCCGTATGTCGGTGGCTTCGGTGAAAGCCTTGATTAGATTAGACTCTTTTAGTGGGCAACTGCGGTAGAAGTCCTTGATATTCACTAGACAGTTCAACTGACGAAACGGAGTGGCAATCAGAGCCAGGGTCTGGCAATCCTCCGGGGTGTGATAGCCCCTGACTAGGCGTTGGTGTGCCGCGGAGCAGAAGGCCACTCCGGCACATCCTTCACAGTCCTCGAGAGCTTCAGTGCTGAAGCACACATCGCACACGGCTGGGTTGCCGATTAGCTGATGCTCCCGCTGATTCAGTGGTCTGCCCAACTTGGCCAGCAGGACCATCTTTAGCTGCGAAATGACGAGCTGAAGCTTCCTGCGATCGGTGATTTGGCCGAGCAGCTTCAACGGGTGATCGATCTTCATGGACTTCTGCAGATCCCTCAGCACCTCGCAGAGTGGCTTGTGTTCTTGACGATCCGCCACGAGATGGGACAGGCTGCAGTATCGCTGCATATTGCAGCCTCTGCATATCACGCTGGGCTTCACATGTGCTTTCTCCAGAAGCGTTTGCAGGTGAGCAAGGTTCTTTTCCACCTTGTCCGATTCCTTGGTGAAACCTTGTATCAATTCTGTCCAAGTCCTGCCCTCATCGGAGACGCAGACGAAGCACTTCAGAAAGGATCCCACTGGTGGATCTACCGGCGCCATCATTTTGCAATGCTCAGATTCCTGAAAACGATGTTACTGCATCATGTGTCAAGCTCTCTAGAATGTCCATTTACTCATTACCTTGACCAAGTTTCCTTTTATTCATTCAATTCGAGCATTTAATGTGCCAAAACAGTCGAAACTGTTTAAAAGTTGAGCATGATATCTGCGTACCGGTCAAAAAAAGCGCTCTTGCAATGTGGATTTAAAGAACTAGTTCCAAAGATCTAGATACCAGAGCCTTGTCGTAATTGCCAGAAATGGCACAGATATTTCAAGTTCTACTTTCCTAATATTTGGCTAACTAACTAAGTGACTAACTTCTTTGATAGAATCTATTTTTTTTTACTAGAATAATTGGATATAGGTTCCACTTGTGAACTTTAGAATTTCTTCTAGTTCGAGCCGAAAGTGCCATCTCTATCGGTTCCACATCATGTTTGCATTTGTTGGCTTTTCGGCTTTGTTTTGATTTTTGTAAATAAAAAGGAACAGAAAATGGCTGAAACTTTTGCCGAGGAAAAGCCCAAGGAGAAGTCCAAGGCAAGCAGGCGCAAGGACAAGAAGGACAAGACCAATCAGATCGTTAAGGTACCGTCCAGACTGTCTTAATCCCACGATCCTCCGAAACTAATGCATTCATTGCAGATTGTGATGCGGCATTTGCCGCCGACCATGACGGAGGCGCAGTTCCTGGATCAGGTGGGTCCTTTGCCGGAGAACGACTCGTATTACTACTGCAAGGCAGACTGGTCGCTGGGCCAGGAGGCCACCTGTCGCGCCTACATCGATATGTCCTCCAAGGACATAGGCGAGGTGGTGCAGTTCCGGGATCGCTTCGACGGCTACGTCTTCGTCGACCACAAGGGCGTCGAGTACATGGCCATCGTGGAGTATGCTCCCTTCCAGTGCTTCCTTAAGAACAAGGCCAGGAACGACGACAGCAAGGTGAACACCATCGAGAGCGAACCCCACTACCAGGAGTTCATCAAGCGGCTGGCCCAAGAGCGCGAGGAGGCGAGTCGCATGGGCGACGTCAAGATCGACTTCAACTTCGAACGGCGAACAGAAGAGAAGGTCAAGTCTACACCCCTCCTGCAGTACCTGGCCAACAAGAAGGAGAAGCGCCGGGAGGAGGCGCGCAGGCGGAACGAGGAGAAGCGGAAGCAACGCGAGGAGCAGAAGCTGTTGCGATTGGCAGCGCAGTCGGACGCCAGCAAGCTTAAGGAGGCCGAAGGAGGCGGCGGAGGAGGAGACACGAAGAAGCCAGCCAAAAAGGATGTCAAAGATCCGCAGTCATCTGGATCCCAAGCCAATGATGCCAAGGCCTCGCGCTCCAAACGACGAACGGAGCGGGATCAGAGGCGACGCGAGGAACACGAACAGCGTAAGCTAGTCAAGCGGGACAAGAAAAAGGATGACGGCCAGGGCAAGCAGGACAAACAGGACAAACAGGACAAAGGCAAGCCATCCAGCGGCAAGCAGAACAAAAATTCAAAGTCCATGGACATCGTTATCTTGAAGAAAGCAAACAAGCCAGAATCAAACGAGAGTTTGGACGTGCCATCCACTTCTAACGCTGCGGAGGCCTCGAAAGAAAAGCCTGCGACTGAAAACACCGAGACACCAGAAGCTGCTGTCAAGGTTTTTACACCGGCTGCCAGAGGTGGTCGCAAGGAAAAAAGAACCGGCGCAGACAAGCAGCCAGCAGGTTCCGCCCACGAAACTGCAGAGGAAGCCATCAAGGCTGCTCAATTTCGAGCTTCAGAGGAGCGGCGCATTCGGAATAAAGTGGGTCTCACCTATTACCCCCCTCGACATTTTACTAACCCGCTTGATGTTTACAGGATCGACCATCGATTGCCATTTACCAGCCCAAAGCCCGAATTCGTGCATCAGATGAGCTGCCCCAAGGTGCAGGCGGCAAAGATGGCTCGGATGGAGAGGCTTCCGTGGTGGAGGAGAAGACTTCGAAGAGGAACAAACGCCCCAATCGGCGCAACAAACCCAAACCGAAGGAGGTGAAGGAGTGTGAGCTCGAAACTCGTCGCTTCTCCAAATCCTCCGAGAGCAGCACCAGCGTCAAATAGCGATAACAGACTTTTATTGTTAAATAAATCGTGTACACATGGCTGGAGCAGACCGGTCAGTAGAACTCGTCCTCCATCTCCATTTGTGTGCTCGACTTTTGATTATTTTTAACCTGATCCTGCGACTGGTACATGTGGGCCACCTGATTGGCGTCCGTTGCGTTTTCGCTATTCTTGTCGTCGCGTATCCGAATGAACCGAGGGAATCTCAAGGAAATGCCCCGCTCTCCGTCCACAATGCCAATGGCTGCTCGGTGGATCGGACTGAGCGACAGATCCGCGCATTTGACTTCCCACACCTGGACCGGTTCAAACCAGTGATCGGGCTCCAGGCTGGGGTCGTATCTGTAGTAGGATTTGGCGGCGCTGGTCACATGTTTGCCCAAAAACTCGGAATGCGTTTGCAGGTCCTCATCAGTGAAGCCAGTTCCAATCTTGCATATGCTCTGATACTCCTCGTTTTCGGTGTCATAGCAGGCAAGCAAAAATCCTCCGTAGGTTCCAGTTCGCCGGCCCTTGCCTTTGTAGCCACCAATGACCACCAAATCGAGTGAGTCGCCCACATTGGATAGGTAGTCCTTCTTCAATTTCAGCCAGTTGCGGGATCTCTTGGCAATCTCATAGGTGGCCTCCTCATCCAATGTTTTGACCATGAGGCCCTCGCAATTTCCTAGTGAAATAAAGCTTAAGTAAACAACTTTTAGGTTGGTTGGCAGGGCAAACCTTTGATAGACTCCTCCAGGAACTGCTGCACTTCGTCTATGTCATTGGTGTCCAGAGCAGTGGCGAACTTCCACTCGCCCTCGACCTCTTGAAAGTGCTCCAACAGGAGCTTGCGACGCTCCGACAGGTTTTTGGTCACCAGAGCAGTGCCATTGATGTACAGCAGATCGAAGATGTAGACACAGACTTGGACCTTGATTTCCTCGATATCAACGTTCTTCCGTTTGCGCGTGCTGAGCACCTGAAACGGCAGAATCTGCTTGCGCTCCACATCCCAGGCCACAATTTCGCTGTCTATGATGTAGGACTTTACGTCGCCCTTGAGCAAGGCAGTGCTCCTGGCAATCAAATCCGGATATTTTGCCGTGTTGTTCTCGGAGTTGCGCGAGAATATGCTGATCTCCCCCTTCTCGTTGCGGTGGATTTGGGCCCGCTCTCCATCGTATTTCCACTCGCAGGTGATTTGCATGCCGCCGAATCTCTCAAATACCTCATGGACCCCCTTGGTGGGCTGGGCGAGCATGGGCCTCAGCGGCATGCCGGGATGCATGGGGCAGCGTTCCTGCAGCTCCTTAATATCGTACTTTAGAATGGCCGGTATAATGATATCGTAGTTGGGACACTGACTGCAAAAGTTCGTTAGCATCTGAATTATTAGCTGGTTCTTAAGTTAGTTCTTACCAGTATGCAGTTTTCAACAGCAAAGTGGTGTCGACTATTTCATCCTTATACACATCCGGCACCTTGCTAGCCTTGCAATCATCGATGTGGTTCTTTTTCACCAAACCAATGGCCAGCGCTGTGAGCAAACTCTGCTCTGCAATGCCAATTCTTAGCTTGCCAATCAATGAACGGATAAAGAAGCGAGCCTCCGACGATCGACAGGCCACAAACATATTGTACACCAGGTCCATTTTCGACTGACCGGATAGCTTGGCTATTTCGCGTAGCTTCCGGAACACATCCCTCACATTCAGAGGCGCTGGCTGGAACATCATGCGCTGTGAAACGCGCGACTGCTCGGCCACGATGCCCAGATCCCCGGTTAGCTGCGTCTGCGATTTAATGTGAGCCAAATTACGCCCCGTTGCCTTGCAAATGGCCTTCATCAAGGTGGTCTCGGCAACGCCCAGCTCCAGTCCCTCGTAGGCGGGCGCCAGTTGGTTGATGCTGAGGTAGACGCTGGGCACAAGATCCTCCGGACTGACCAGCATCACAGAGCAGAAGAAGTTGCTCAGCGTGTCGATCATCTTGAGCCGGCCTTTGGTCTCCTCGATTACTTGAAATGTGCGGGCCAGTGCCAAGTAGGGAGTGCTGGAAAGTGTTTCCTTTGATATAATTCGCCTTGGAGGCTCAAAATCCTGCACTACTTACACCTTTTTGTCCTTCCAGTAGGCATTCTTGAGCGGATGATAGGAGTCGGCGGATGGATCGTAGTTTTCCACATCCTCCTTAGTAGCGGCAGTGGAGTTGAGACCTATGGTTGTGACCTTCTTGTCAGTGGTCTTGTCATCGACTTCCTTTGGTTCCTTCTTAACATTTTTCACCGGACTTGTCTTCTCCTCGGAATCCACAGACATAGGTTCTACCTTGGGCTTAGTTTCCGGGGAGGCACTTTCGCTCTTGATGTGGGGTTCATCTGGGAGTTCGGTCTTCGCATCAATCCTATGATTTGTCGAGGAATTTAGTAATGAAACAAGAAAACAGCGGCACCATTTACTTAGGAACTTTCTTGGGCGGCGAGGGGCTGTCGGTGGCATCGGATTTCTTCTTGAAGAAGGAGCTGAAACGGGGGATTGTTAGATTGGCAATACTTAGCATTTGTTAAATCGTAAATTACGTTATAGACTTTTGCATTTTGTGGCAATTCTGTGTTCAAATAAATACAAATTGCAATGCAATTAGTTCCCGCCAGTTTCTAGAGCTGGTCTTCAGTATCGATATATTGAAATGGAAATGCTATCGAAGTTGAAAATTTTATTAGTAAACATAAATTAAATGTTTATGCTACATAATTGAGAAATATTATTACGTACAATTGTGGCCATTTTTATATGCAAGTCAATCGACTTAATATTTCTCAAACAAATCATTAATAGACAAAAGGAAGAGTTTATTGTCATTCGGTGTGACCGCAGCACAGTCGTTGATAAACACGGGAAAACATCCACGGGGCAGTGTGACCAGAGCGCCGTTAAATTCACAAATAATTGCAATTCGCAATAGCACAGCCAAAACTGAAGATTACATACAATTTACAATGGCCGACGAGAGCATCACGCGAATGAACCTGGCGGCCATCAAGAAGATCGACCCGTACGCCAAGGAGATCGTGGATTCGTCCTCGCACGTCGCCTTCTACACGTTCAACTCGTCGCAGAACGAGTGGGAAAAGACCGATGTGGAGGGAGCCTTCTTCATATACCACCGCAACGCGGAGCCCTTTCACAGCATCTTCATCAACAACCGACTGAACACCACGTCCTTCGTGGAGCCCATCACCGGCAGCCTGGAGCTGCAGTCGCAGCCGCCGTTCCTGCTCTACCGCAACGAGCGCTCGCGCATCCGCGGCTTCTGGTTCTACAACAGCGAGGAGTGCGACCGCATCAGCGGCTTGGTGAACGGGCTGCTCAAGTCCAAGGATCAGGGAACGAATGGCCAGGCCCAGCGTCACGTCTCCGCGCCCCAGCAGCCAAAGCAGGACAGCAGCCAGCCGGCCAGCATATTCAACATGCTGACCAAGGCCCAGAAGGACTACAATGCCCAGGTGAGCGGCGGGCAGCCGAAGACGCCTTCGGCGGAGAACGTAACGGCCGGCAATGTGTTGAAGTTCTTCGAATCGGCCAAGCAGGCCACGGCAGAGTCACTGTTCCACCGCGTCCAGCCGCTCTCCGTGGACCAGCTGGAGAAACAGCAGCGGGCAGCCACGCCTGGCGAGGATCTGTTGCCCCCGGCAGGCAGGGACAATCACGAGAGCCGGCTGTCGCCCTTCCAGAAGATGCAGCAGCTTAACATTCAGCTCCTGAGCGACCTGAAGATCGGTAAAAGCTACGCTACGGCTCAATCTCCGACAGTCGCCCCGTCCTCGTCGGCGCTGATGGCCAACGACGATGCCGGCAAGTGCTTGCGGAGACTGCTGGCTGGCGACAAGCCCGGGCCGGCCCTCATGCCGCCCACCATGTTCGACGCGCCCAACAACGGCAATCCGGAGCCACAGCAGCCACAGCAGCCACAGCAGCCACTGCTGAACTCGACGCAGTTCGTCCAGGCCTTCACGTACCTTATCCAGAACGATAAGGAGTTTGCCAACAAGCTGCACAAGGCCTACCTGAACGGCTGTTCCAATCTACTGCTGGACTCCAGCTCCACATATCAATAAACAGAAATATTCAACATTTCCGAATTGCAGCCCATATTTTCATTTGTTCGCATGGAGTTCGAGTTCAAGCCGAGTTAATTTACAAAATGTAATAGCTGTAAGCCGACAAGGGCAGTCGTAGATTTAAAATCTAGAAGCCCCGCCGGAGAAGGACGGCATCCATTTCCAGAGCAACCTTAAGAGTTAACTAACGTAGTTGGTTTTGTGAAGTATTCGTATTTATTTACAAAATGGTTAACTAGGCCGAAGGGGCGTAGAAAAGGTAGTTGAATGGCAAACAGAATTCAATAAACATTAATTTAGTAACAATAAATAACAACGCTTTTATTTAGGCCAATACCTTCAGCTTGCAGAGCAGGTAGTACAGAAAACAAAACAGCCACAGGCTGAAGTCGACGTGGCTCCTGCCCGCCGCCGCGGACGTGGCCACCGTGGTCAGGTTCTTGCCGTATCCCTCGAAGGACACCACGCACTGGTAGGCATCGGGATCGTCGTCGGTGTCGTAGGCCGCCACCACGGCGCTGCCATCGAAGTATCCCTCCTCGTTCTCGTACACCATGGGCTCCCGCTTCACCACGTCCATGTCGTTGGATCTGTAATAGGAGCGGAGTTGAGTTGGGACGTTGTTTACTACAAGGCTGTCTTACGACAAGGCAGGCGCTCGTCCTTACATTATCGTGATGGTGGGCCTGGGATACACGTTCGTCACGGTGCAGTTCAGCTGCGTCTCATTGTGGATCGTCTTGTGGGACAGCTCCAGGGTGTAGTTCCTCAGGTCTATGACCTGAACCCTCTGGTGGCTGGAGAAGGTGTTCAGCGAGGTCTGCACCACGCACTTGTAGTCGCCGGTGGTGGCGATCGTGGGGTTGATCAAAGCCAGCGAGCTGTACTGCTTGCTCGGCTCCGTGGAGCTCTCATAGGTGCTGTCAATCTCGTTCCTGAACTCGGGCTATCAAGGAGGGGAAAGCGGTTAGTATCTTAAGCGCACCACACCGTTTGGTTCACTCACGATGGCATATGGAGGTGTTCCGAAGATCCACTGGTATATGGACTTGTCGTCTCTGTACCATTTGACGGTGATGAACTTCGGGCTCTCCTCCACCTCGTAGTCGCAGTCCAGGATCGTGGGCTCCATCTCCTCGTTCTGAAGGACTATAATCTTGTCCTCGGACTCATCCCTCGTGGGATAGCATAGCGCATCTGGGGGAGAGCGAATATTACTGATTAGAACGCAGAATTCAGAAACGAAACGAAAAGCTTTTAGCACGACGAGGTCTCGAAATTACAGAACACGCGCGGTATTATTTGGAATATATGTACATATGCAGCACAGGCAAATCCAAAACACATTGTACACAAAAATCTATATAATTTGGCGAAAGCGTATATTTACGAGAAGCGAAAACGCGATGAGCGGATGCCTGTTTCGTTTTAAAAATAGACACTAATAACAAACAAAAGCTAGAAAATTGAACATTTTTCATTCGGCAGTTTGTCATCATGTGTGCCAAAATTCTGAAAACTCTGTTCAATTTTATTAGGTTCCTTTCGCTGGAATCTTTTGCTTTCCACTTAGCATCTATTGCTCCGACTTCAAAACCACTGGCGCTTTTTCCACATTGAAAAACATATAGTTTCGAACACGAATAATTGCACGTAAAATCCTTCAGCCCGTTCAAATCCACAAATTAAAGGATAATCGAATCTGCACATATTGTTTATATATTGTTTATATATTGTTTATATTCCGTTTTAGCACATGTTAACTCAGAACCGAATGTGGATATACGTTCGTATTTATAGATATCCGATTTGTCATTATTTTTCTCAAGGTTTGCGCATTCGAAATTCGTTTATATGCGCCTTCCGAATGATTTCATTTCTTAATTTAAAAATCGCGTTTCCCATATCGGTTGCTGGCTGGATCGCCACAGGATCTGGCTGTACCTCTGTGGAGCAGTCCGATGGCCAGAATGGCGATCAGCAGGGTATCCATAACGGTCACTATCCTATCTACACTTCCACTTCCACTCGTATGCCAGACTTCTCAACCGATCCTAACTCAGCGGTCCGCTCGGCATGGTACAACTAAGGCAACTAAATGCTCTTGGCCGCCAGAGAACCGAAAACTGAAAACCGAGAAATGAGGAACGAGAGCTCTTGGCCAAGACCACGCAGCGTAACCAAACGAATTCGAATTTAGCCGAGATAATGCCGGCACTTCCTCTCCGGCACACGATCCTCCTACCCTAACCCTCCTCCTCCTCGCATAGCCCGTGCCACTTGACTTGTGCGCGACTCTCGGAGCACAAGCACGATCTTTGCATGGACATGTGGGGAGATCGCTCCGCAGCTGGCCAGGCACCACCACCAACCAAGTCGCCCTGCATGTGTGGGGGTTGGACACAACCTTTCCGCTTCGATACTCTCCGCTGCTCCTAGCTGCCGTTGACTATTTGAAAACCAGTTGGCCGCCCAGCTGAGGCGCACTCCTACAACTAGGGATAGTCGAGGGTAACATGCAAGACCGTTAAAGGACAGGGGGTGTCGAGCGTAGTCCTTAAGGACCTTTTCTTCTTCTCGACCGAAGTTAAGGGCTGTTGTAACGATTGGCGTTAATAATATGCTGTCTCCATGGCAATAGGGATCATTAACATTCCTGTAATTCTGTTGAAATTCCGATAGAAGGCATTTTTAAGTCGAATTTCTCGAATTTGTTTACAATTGAATAAATCTTAGGGTATTAGCCGTTCAGTTACTCATAGGTTTAAGTATATCCATATGCTTGAGTTTTTGTAAAGACTTAGTTAGTCGTTCCAACTCGGTGATTAGCAAAAGAAAAAGCCTTCACTATACCAAGTTAGTGTGTAAGTGCAACACACACCTATGCATGATAAACCCTTTTTCTTTACTTTATGTTTTCCAAACTAACGTTAGTTGTTTTCAGAATGACTCAATAGAACCTGATACTTGTTCGATGCATGTAGTTCCAGGCTCATTTGCACCCACAACTAGGTTGAAACCTACTTAAACTAGCTTCCCATTTAGATGCTCTATAACTAAATAATATGTTGCTGTTTTTACAGGATTTTCGGGGTGGGTTTGAGATCGGGTTAAGCAAACAATGCAGGTGGGTTTCGTTCAGGTCGATCACCTCCAACATCTGGTTACTATACTATTTATTAAATGTAAAATGAGTTCATATCTTTGCGTTTGATACAATTACAATTGGAAAGGTTATAATTTTACACATATATTGGATATATTTTAACCTAAAATGTAACACAGTAACTTATTCCAAAACTTTCGGAATGTCGTAATGTTGTATTATTATGATTGCCATAACAATTCTCCGATTTACATAGACTTGCGATTTAAGTAATGATTACTACAAAGTAGAGTTTCTTTTTGCACGAGTGTTAGTTTGAGCATGATGTGCATCTATTAGGTGGCTTTGTTTTCCTAGAGACTTAGTCGTTCCAATTCGTTGATTAAGAAAAGAAAAGGCTCACTCTACCATGCAAATGTGTAAAATCCACAAAGGCAACTAAGACCATTTTTCAACTGGAAAAAGAGGCACATTCTAAACTTTTACCTCGTATGTTTGACTAAACTGATCCCAATGAAATTGTTTCCGAAGATAGATACATTGAATTTGGAACTGTTTTTCTTTGAAAATTTAACTAAATGGCTTCAGCACATGGAACAACCAGCCTATCCTATTAGCAATCCAGCATTAGGGTGTCCAAAAAAAAAAGGACTTCAGCGCAGAGTAAATAAAAATTAGGCAGGACTCTGATTAGCAGGAATTAACTAATCGAAATAATCCGCAGAGCAAATAATTGTTTCCGAAAACAGGGGTTGTATCCTGCCAGTGACTTTAAACAATGTTTCAATCAGCCCAATGTTATAAACAAGAAAAGATAGTAAGGTGTCTCTTATCCATTGTGTGCGGTACAACACCATTTGTTTTATCAAGTTGGCGAAGTGCTGTACTCGTGATGACGGACTGTCCGATACCCTTTCCATTTCATATATGAAGTTTAAATATATTTTATAATTTATGTTACTTTGGCTGTTCCTTAAGAGTTATTGCAACGTAAAGAGGATTTTCATTTTTCTTACTTTTTATATTATCCCAGAGAAGCATTTCCTTTAATCGCTCAGACAGGACATCCCAGCGTCATGGTTGCCCGATAAGCCAATTTAATCTTCTGAGTGTTGCTTTTTGAGGCCTGTGAAAATTGGTGCACTCAAAGAAAAGTTCGCTTAAAGATGGAGCTTGGAAAATATTCAGATTTTGAAGAAATATTCATTGAAAAGAAGATTTCTGAGTGAAGATTAGATCAGAGCCAACAGACAGCGATGCAATCAATGAAATTAAAACCAAAACCAATTCTTTAGACATGCTGTGACAAGTCAATTGGGGAAATGCGGTGAATTTTCGCGCAGTGCACGACACGCGCCGGAAAGTCAGATTTCCACCCCTATGTCGAGTGGAGCTCGTTAGGACCGCCTCCAAACGCGGAAACGAATGAAATTTTCCGTCCCGCTCTCCCGAGACAAGTGCAGCATCCTTGTTCGTCCAACGTGGATGTCCTGTAGTTGATACAATCGTAATCGAAGCTTATTTATTCAAGGGCAGTTAAAAGTGTGTGCGGCCGCGGAGCTACTATAACTATGTGTTTTATGGCCGAATGACTCATTAGCGGGCTGTAAAATTTCAATCGAGTGCCGTGTGTGAATTTACCTGCAGATGCGATGGAATTTTCACTGCTCAACAAGGCGAACTTCGACAAGGATTGTTTGTACACCGCGAACTCGGAGTTCTACAACAGCGGCGCCAATGGAGGAGGACTCTCCGTGGCCAATCACATAAATCACTACAACCTCATGATTGACTCCAGTTACAAGCTCTGCGCCAACGAGTCCGCAATCCGGGGTTCCCTCAACCAGGAGTCGAGCTTATTGTTCTCCAAAATCACCACTGTCTCCGAGTTTTACCCGGCCACCCATAACATTGGCTCCTACAACACGGGTAAGTACAGTGGCCATCAGTTCCACCTGCAGCCAGTGCACCTGGATGGATCGATTATGGATTGTAATCTTGAACCAACTCTCACCTCGCCATAGACTTCCATTTGAAGTCCTATGGAGACGACGGCTTGAGCCTGACCGACAAATCAAAACAGAGGCGCATTCGCACCACTTTCACGTCCAACCAGCTGAACGAGCTGGAGAAGATCTTCCTGGAAACCCACTACCCAGATATCTACACCAGGGAAGAGATCGCATCCAAGCTGCACTTGACGGAAGCTCGAGTTCAGGTGAGGAAAACTAATGAGATTGAATTGCTGGTTAAGTGAGTGGGTAGTTTAGGATACACATATTTCAATAATTAACATATAACAAATAATACTTACATAATATAATATAACTATTGAAAAGAACTCGATCTGCTGTTGATAGGTTCAAATATTATAGGTTTCTCGAAGCCAGCTTACAATCGAAACGAATTTAGTCATATCCTGTTGAAGGATACAAAACGACTTAGTAATCGAAATTAAAAAAAAAAAAAACCATTGTGTGTTTTAGGTCTGGTTCCAGAACAGAAGAGCCAAGTTTCGCAAGCAGGAGAGGCATGCCATTTACATAATGAAGGACAAGTCGAGCAAATTGGATGGCCGGAAGAATCCTGTAGCAGGATCGAAATACCTGGGCCCATCTCTCAAGGGACCCCAGAATGGCCATGGCCGTCAAATGAAATGCTTATACGATCAAATATAGAATCCACTAATATCTATGTAAATATTAGTATACATTTTGATGAATGCAGTTATTTTGATATTATTTTTACTGACTATTTGGAGCGAATTGCGTTAAATAAATAAGATCTGTGTAACACTTTGCTTGTTTTCATATCATCCGGGACAACTGGCTTAGCACCCTTTTGAGGGCTCAGCCGGCTAAGCCTGTGGGAAGAAAAACAAGGACTTGAATGGGGGTTGAAGGGTCACCATCTACAAGTACCAAACCTCACGCCCTTCAGGGGTAAATTGTCATCCCATTATCGGGTGGAAAAAGTGGATTGGATCGGCATTAGGGCGTGTAATCAGTTGATGGTGGCGATTCGGTGCGCTCAATATAGCAATTGTTGTGGAGTGCCCACCGCAGGGATTGGCGGTGAATACCTTTCAGATCTAATTAACAAGATCAAGATTGAATTGCAGTTTATTGAAATCATATGTGCCCAGATGTATAACTTAATATTGCAATTTATAAGTAGTGCCCGCCTTTCAACACCCTCGAATGATTTTAATAAACTGTGAAATCGTTGTTCATTTTACATTTTTCTACACTTCATTAGTGAAACGTATATACAGATATTAAATATATACATAAATATACAAATATCATTTAGCCTTTTAACTATATATAAAACGTACTCTTCCGTTTTTTAAATAGTTTTGTTGCAATTTGATTTGATTATTTTATGTGTTTTTTCATTTAGAATAAAAGAATTCAAATTAATTATTTTATTCAAATATTCCAAGGACATTTTCAATTCCATCGTTCCCGGAAAAAGCAACATATTATAAGTCGAAATACCCTCAATGCTTTCGAATACGAAAATACCGCTATCTGCGGTATTAACTGGCGAACGCGCTAGGGATTTTGTTGCTCTTTTGGCCAGCTGCATGTTATTTGTTAATCGGCTGGTTATAACACTTTATGAATTAAAAAAGACAATTGACAATGCTGCGATCGAGGATTTCCTGCGCACTGCCACCCAGGAGACTGGTGTCCTACTTCTCGGCGGAATTCAACAAGGTGGCGCACGAGGGACCGGCTAAATTCGCCGCAGGCAGCAGTCATGCCGTAACGAGTGTGGATTTGGATGTGTTCGTCAATCCGGATAACCGTCCCATGGACCTGGTGGACCGGCTGCTCAAGCTCAGGTGGGTGCGGCCATATTGGAAGTAGTGTCCCTACTCATAAGATAACTCTTGCAGGAAACAGAAGGAGGCCAGTTTGGTGCCGCTGATTCCCAGTGTCTTGGTCAAGCAATTGCTGGACTCCACCAATCCGCAGGAGACGATATCGGTGCTCCGTAATCCCATCCAGTACGGGCTCTTTGTGGACCAGTTCTCTGGCTGCTTCCTGTTGGACTTCCTGCTGCACAATGGCCACGCGGTGGAATCTGCCCAGCTGGCCACTATTCTCGTGGACAGAAACTTATGCAACAACGAGTTGCTGGAGTCCCTGGCCCTACAGTCCTTCTGGTCCTTCGCCAAGGAGTTCAAGCCCTTCGAGTCCTCTCAAGTTCAACCTCCTGCCAAAAATGTTGAAGTGGTAAGATGATTTTCGATAGTGGCTGAATTATCAGCTAAGCGGCTGGAAACTTTATTCACTCATAAATAGCTATTTAAGATTTTGTTCATTTTGGCATTTTACCAAGTTTACTAATCATACCTGAATTTGCTAGGAAAAAGTTCGCGTGAAGTTCATTCGCAATTACCCCGACGACGCCAGCGAAAATACCGAAGAGAAGAAACTGGGTCGCGCCATGGTTCGATTGGGCTCCGGCGAAGGGTCCTTGAAAGAGCTGAAGCAGAACGTTGCCCTACTTGGCTATGTCCTAACCGGACAAGTGCCCGAGGCCTCCAGCTTTCTGGCCTCGAACTCAGCTGCCCTGCACAAGGAGACTCTTTTAGCCGCACAGAGCATAGTTGAAAGCCTCAAGCTGGAGGGATCCGAAGAGCTGCTGAAGTCCCTGCAGGAAGCCGTTGAGAAGAGTAGCAAATCGAATGCCATTCAATCGCTACTGGAGAACAGCGTCAAAGCCAATGTGCAGAAGTTTGAGCCCAAACTGCTGGCCGACTACGGCGAGTCGTATCAGGAGTGGGCCAAGAAGTTTGAGGCAGCGGTGCAGCGACAACTGGATTCGCAGAGCGTGGAGGAGCGTAAGGCCACCATCCAGAAGACCCTCAGCGAACTGGAGGCGAAGCGGCAGAACCTGTGGTTCTTCGAGAACCGGGACGACATCGACATCCAGATCTACAAGAAGAAGGTCTACTATCCCAAGCGCTGGTTCGGCAAAAAGAAGAAGCCCAAGGCAGCAGACACCTTCTATGTGCCGCCGACTATCACGCACAACGGCTAGTGGACAACCCGTGGACCCACGACAACTCCTGGCCACAAACAAGTTAGATCCAATTGTTTTTAAGCTTTAATTAAACTACTGGAGAGTTAATCCAAATTCAAATGTTGTTTCTTTTCTCGAACGTTAAATTGTTTAAAATTACCATAACGTAACATTGAGGGTCACAGTTATATTCATTCCATCTCAGTTTACAACATTTTTTTTATACTTTTTCTTTGGAGTTTCCATAAATTTTTGCATCCTTAAAAGCTAATCGTCTGTCATTTGTGCATGGCCGAGGGCAGAGCAGTTTTTAAAACCCGCTGCCCGGGTGCTGAAGGGGATAGATTGATGGGCGAGGGCATGTCGTGCCTCTTGTCCTGTATGGTCAGGGGCAAGAACTGCTGCTGCTTCTTTTTCCGGTTCATGTTCATGGGATGGGTGTTGTCGTTCTTGCCGAACAGAATGGTCAGGTGGACAGCACAGAAGATTCCCAGGCTCTGTGCGAATTGGTTTTCAATTTATTATTGGTCAACTAACTGAGAGTTGAGAGAGAATCCATTGGGGGGGACTCACCTGGAATATGGCTATGATGGCAGCTCCGAAGGCGGTGATCAGCAGGCGGTTCCTGATCTGCTCCGATACGACGGCCAGGCATCCGCGCTTGTAGTGGGTATCACATGCTGACTCGTAGGCGTGCTCCGGGCGCGAGCAGCAGGACCAGGGCAGCGAAAGTCGGCGGTAATCGAGAGGTCCGTCGACGCCGCAGCATTGCAACTAATGGGTAGGGAACGGGGATGAATTGGAACGCCATCTCTACGTTAGGATACCCCAAAACCACTAGATTTACATAGCCCGCTCTTGGCTCACCTGCGACTGCATCCTATTCCACAGATGTAGGTTATCCACCTTGGTGCGCGAAAACTTGTCTAAGAACTCGACAAAGGAGTCGTCGATGAAGATCTCCACGGAAGTGGGCAGGTTCTCCCTCATGGCCAGCGACCAGCCGCAGATGATGAACTGAACACAGATGCAGGCAACCAAAAGGGCGGCAAACTGCGTGAATCCAAAGGATACGGGTTACGATGGAACTGAAGTAGGCCTAACATGACCATTACCATTCCCAGCAGGCATCGCTTGCGTTGATTGGTGGCCTGGCAGCCCATCCAGCAGAGGATGAAGGTGACGGGTCCCAGGCAAAGCAGGATCGCGGCCGGAGCCCACAGCTTGTTCTGCACAATTCCATAGTAGACCGAGTGACCCCAGAGCAGGGATGTGCCCAGGAAGATCTGCGCAGCTCCAGTCAGCTGCAAGGGAGTAGAGATAAGGATACGGATGAGGATTACGGGCGCTGCTCTTATCACTGCCTGCTGATTTTCATCTCAAGGCCCCGCACTCTGGGTGTCCTTGGACGCGGCCTCAGCTGCACCGTGTGTATTCGGGATGCGCCCTGCACCACGTAGTATACACCATGGATACTGTGGCAATGGGGCCTACTCCCTTTTGACGTCACATGCCAAGGAGCCCCATGTGCACGCATGTGTATACTTGTGCCTATGTACTTAGCGCAGCTTTAAGTAGCTCAAGGTCGCCGCAAGTCGGGACCAGAACGAACGCAAGGCATTATCCTGCCAGCGATGTATGATTTGTGTACGATGTATGTTACTGATGTAGAAATGCACTGGCGGGTGTGTATCAATAGTGTTATCTACATGGGTAGAATTGACTTACTTTCAGAAACTAATTAACTCCGTTTGTCGAGACAAAAGGGTGTATTTGGGTGTCTCTTTCATTGATGTCTTTTGAAATATGCAAATATGAAAATCTGGAAATCTTCGCGACCCACAAACAATCAACATACATAAATACGTACATACATACAATACATTCGAGTGTGAGTACAATGTAGGCTTATGTAATTTGACAAGCATGTAGTTGTGGCCCCGTTTGGGCGCACAGCAATGCAACTTACCGCTAGGAGCACCACATAACTGTAAACCAAATACTTAAAACATTTAATTTTCTTCGGCAATGCCATCCTTTCCCGTTATCCTCGCTGCTCGCTCGCTGTCCCTTTCCCGCAATCACTGAACTACCGTTAATAAACCGAATCCGACTGCGATTGTGTGCATATGTCGCCGTGGGTATGGGTATGGTATGGGTATTGGTGCTGGTGTGCGTGTGTGTGGACTTTCGATCTGGAGCTGGAGTTCTTGGGCCGAATCTCCGGATTCAGTTTCAGATATAGATTCCGATTCAGATTCCTATCTTGCGGATGCCTGTCTTTAAACACCACATAGTCGCGGGCCTCAACTCGCGTTCCCGACTGATCGGATGCAATTTTTAACTAAAAATAACAGTTAACGTTAACTCCGAGCGACTCGAAATCGTCCGCAGTCGAAAATACGCATTCGACGGTCTGACCAGTTGGCTCCTTGTTTTGTTATACTTCAGCGACCAGCAGTGCGAATATTATCTATAACCGTCGCCTCGCTTGCGAATCGCGATTCCGATGACAGCGCCACTCGGGCGCCAAAAGCCGTTACTTTACGAAAGCGGAGTTTAAACAGTGCTCCATTTGCTGCTAAGTTCGGGTATTTCGCAAATTATCTCTGTACGTACGTATGCTTGGTAAGCTTCAATGACTGATTTATATCGTATGGGGTGCTTAATTGATAAAGTGAACTTTTAATTATTTTTAAAAATATATCAAATAGAATGTTATAATTAATATAGTAAAATTGTTGTTTTATTTATGAGTCGAACTAATGTCCCGTCAGTTGACTAAGGACAACGCCAAGAAATAAAAAATAGTTTTTAGGAGAAATAGTTTCACGACTTTATTCTTTGGATCTCAGCTTAAGACTAAAAATCAAATGCAAATTGGATTGAGGAGAAGCCTCAGTATTTGAACAATATTTGTATTTCGGGAGAGCCTCGCTCTTGGGTTCTTAAGATTAGGTAGCGTTGAAAGAGGGCAGTCAAATCTGCTTAGGTCAGGCTTTAGGATGTTTACAAGAACGGCTGCGCTGCCAAAGATAAACGAATGCTGCGCAGCTGGGATACGTTATGGAAAATTACTAGAGTGCATTACTGATTTCTTTGAAATAATGGAAGTGGCTGGTTTGGACCACCCAAATACGTCACTATATATATTTTATATAGCACACACAACAAATGAAATATACTTGTTGGCATCTGGGCTGCCAACTCACGCTTATAATATACTAATCCACTTGGAAAATACCCATAAAATACCAAGTTTATAACGGCTTTCTAGGGCGCCAAAATTTGAATAAAGCTTTACAAATTGCGACAATATTACTAAAATAGAATGTTTTTATTTTGACCTGAAAGAATAGAAATGAAGAACCTGTAATGGAAAATACACCACCCACTCTTCCTCTTAAAATAGCACACAACACAGCGTCGGTTTAAAGTAAAATATATTTCTAAAAATGATCGAAAGAGTATAAACAAACGGAAATGCTTTTCTGATTTTATTACGAGCTTGCGAATTATACTGTACAATTTACACACTTTAATTGGCGATTTTAGGAGGGAATACGTAAAATCTTAACACAAAAAGTGTATCAAAACTATCAAAAATGTAGATATAGGTACAAGTTTGGGCCATGAAGTTCATGCTAGACGAGTTGGAAATACAATAGCAATTAAAATACCTCTCGTATAGACATATGCTTACAAATAAGTGCTCCACTGAATGGACCAGCCGCTTAAAAAGTATTGGATTGGGCTTCTAGAGCAAGGGGGGTGTAAGTAGGTAGTGGTGCATTTGCGGGGAATTGGAATAGGGATTGGATGTCGAATACAACTTAAATGAGAAATCAACGTGAGTGGCCTCCGATCGGGGATCGTGGATCGAGGATCATGCGGATTCAGATGTGGAGCTCCAGGCCGTTGCGTGAAATATGAACGAGCGGAGTCGCGTGAATGTGTTGCGTTGCGTAAACTTAGGATTTAAATTTAGATTTTACATATTTATACAATAGGCAATTAAATCTGCTACTGCTACTATTTAAAATTCAGGTCTCTTTGCAATTGTCCGTCCGGCGAATCACCTCGGATCGACTTGGATCGGATCGGACAGATGGGATACTCTCGGATTATGCGGTTGCCGATGCCCGGGACACTATTCGCGCAGATTCTTTGTCAGCAGCAGGTTATTGTGGTGGCCGGACAGGTGACGGACGAGCTCCTGTACCGACTCGAAGCACATGGAGCAGAAGCAGCAGCTGTACCGGTTCTCCGTATCCGCCCCGTTGGTGGTGGTGATGACGTTCCGGTGAACCGAGCACAGATGCTTCAGCAGGTGGGCCTTCTGCTTGAACATGGCCACGCAAAGGCGGCAGGCGAACGGCTTTTCGCCGGTGTGAACGCGCAGATGGGTCTTGAGGTTCCAGGACATGCCGAACTGTTTGCCACAGTACTCGCATCGATACTCCCGGACCGAGGAGGCGTGCGTGTTGCTGCCGGCCAAGTTCGCACCCGAACCGGAGGCCGACCCACTGCGTCCCTCCGGATGATCCAGGTTTAGGCTGATGTGCGACAGACTAGAGAGTCGCGACTGGAGATTGGGCATTGCGGACATGGCTGCGTTCTGGTTGGACTGCCACTGGTACACGAACTGGGGGCCCAAGTGCATCGGTATCTCGGGACTCTGGGCTCGATTGCGCTGCGCCTCCAGCAGATGCTTCCTGTCCGGCGTCAGTGTGTCCCCATTGAGTGCTCCGTCCTCCAGGTGCGCCAGCATGTTCTTCTCCGATCCAAAGCCCGAAATGGGCGACGTCGTCGACTTGGCCAAGCGCAGTTCCTCCAGTAGGCTGTGTGGGTACGAAGTGAACGGCTGGTTGTCGCTCTGCGTGTTGTGGAATCCGGGTCGCCGCTTCCGATGCGGCGTTACCACGTAGTTCTCCGGCGAGCTGTTGATGTCCGACCCATCGGACAGCGGCTTCATCACATCCTTGTGCGAGTCGAAGAACAGGCCCTTCCGTTTCGTGCTTTCGCTCGCTGTCACTGCCAGGTCGATGCCGCTGTGGTCTGATCCGGATCCCAGGGTTCTGCTCGCCGAGTTCTCGCTTTTCGTCCGAAGGTCGAGTGAAAGGTTGACGGGATTTATGGTTGAGCTGCTGCTGTTGTTGTTGTTATTATTATTGTTGTTGTTGTGGTTGTGGTGGTGATGGTGGTGGTGCTGTTGCTGCTGGTGGTTGCTGCTGGTGCTGATGTTGCTGTTACTGCCGCTGGTGCCGCTGGGCGGTGCATTCGAGAGATTTACAATTTCGTCCGTGTCCTTGTCGCTCTTGTTGTCCTTGTGGGTGCAGTCGTCCTCGTCCTCCTCCTTGTTGTTGTGGCCACCACTCCGCTCGCACTCGGCCGCACTCTCGCAATTGTCGTTGGAGTTGAAGGCGGACGAGAAATCCGCGGCGTTGCGCGACTCATCCACGCTGTCCACCTCGTACTTGAGCGTCTGATCCGGCTCCAAATTCTGTGGGCTGGTGTACTGCTGCTTCCGCCTGTCGGCCCGATCCCGCAGGCCGCCGCACTTGCTGCTCAGATAGGCGGAGTCGGTGGTCTTCCAGCTGTCCGACTTGATCTGCAGCAGCAGCAGCAGGTCGTGCAGATAGTTCACATCCCGTGAGGTAATGCACGTCTGCCCCGAGTACAGGAAGTCCAGCAGGAACTTAAAGTAGGTGGCATTCACGTCCGGAAAGTATACGGTGGTGGAGCAGTCGCTCAAGTGGGTGTCCTCCAGCAGGTTCCTACGGTACAAACGACGCATTATTTCAGTGCAGAGTATGTGTTTTATGTAGATTACCTTATCAACGGACTGGCGGCCGCCAGGACCAACTTGTGGGCGTGCAGCTTTACTTTGTTCTCGCAGACGATGGTCAGGTCCGCCGGGTGCTCCCCTCTGAAGGCTGCTCCGATTTCTTTGAGTATGCACTCGCCATGCTTGCTGTATTGCAACATCAACATTCTTTGAAACTGCAAGTGGAAGAGCAAGTATGTCGGGTATCGTTAGATTTCTGCTATTTCTTTGGCCCAGATCATGGGTGTCAAATTGCCATGAACTGCAGAACAAATTCTCTAGCTCTACTCAATTGTATTACTTGGAAAAACTTGCTCAAATTCTGAGGCGCAATCGCCGAAATAAAGTACTAATTTGTACGTATACGTAATATTCCATTTCCCAACACGCAATCTTGACCTAGGACAAGTAATATTATGAAAACGTTATCAGTAGCTGTTTGGTACAGGAATTCTGAAATTGTTTATGGTTCGATTGTTCTCTTGCGAAGAGCTTGATAGTACGAACTTAATCAACTCATTGAGGAGATTTCGAGCAATGAGCCTTTAGCTATTTTTCACAAAAACTAGAACCATTAGTGTCGTTTAGAAAGTGTGAAGTTACAGTTCCCAAAGTTAAGTAATTTCAAAAGATAATTGGCGATCAATGAGTTATGAGCCGCTGCTTAACGACCGACTTACGGAAGTTCGAGCTATAGAAGTTAAACTGCAAGACTACTTTATGAAGTTATTAACGAATGTATGTGGAGCATGTGGTAAAAGTGGGGCCAGTGAAATAGAAAGTTGTGGAATGGGAAGTCTGCATCTTTTTGCTTTGGTATTACACAATCCGCCTTTCACCGCCTGTGTCGCCCTCTCTTTCTCCCTCTGTGCCCCCTCTCTCTACCACTTTCCAGCGATTGTGTCATGCACGCACACAGGCGCACAGTGCGCGTTGTTAGAAAAAGGATCGTGTAAAGAGATTGGAAAGTGCTTTCCATAACGGTTTAGTGCGACACATTACTGGAATTTCAGCATGTGATCGTGAGTGTGTGTGTGTGCTGGCATTAACAAACTTCCCATAAAGCAATAGTAAATGTTTACTAATCAGGTTTTTAGGTTTTTCTGTACTTGGTGTTTTTGTAATACTGCAACCCACAATCGTCATACATGTGTGTGTGTGTGTGTGTGCTTTGTTGGAAAAGATGAAAGCTTCACTTCATAGAGCTCCACCGTGTTGTTGTTTGTGGTAATGGTGTTGCCTCCAAAAAAGCTTTCCCGCTGTGATGTGCTGTTGTTGTTGTTGCTGTTTCTTTTATGCGATGAAATTGTTACACTGAAATTCGCTGGCCTGTGCAATTGTGTCGTTGTGCACAGGCAGAAAAATGTGGCATCATGCCATGCTATTATGTATAATAATAACATGCAGGTGAATGTGCCATTCAAATTTGGATGGATCATTTACATGTGGATGAAAATGGTAGGCTTAATACATCAAATTCAGCTTTTGTAAGGTTGAAGAGCTGTTAAGTAAACTACTTTCTAGCCAAAAAAAAAGATGCAAATAATAGAAGTCGTTTGAAAATAATGTAAAATGTGTAACATCGAGCTGCCCTTTCTTTCTGTGTAGTTGACTGTATCTGTGTAAGGTCTGTCGCGTTTGCGTGGAAGTGTAGTGCAGCGGGGCTTTTGTAAGTGTGTGCGTTTGCTGGGGGGCCACCATTATTGTATTGTGCAAGAGCATGGCTTGTAAGCTCTTTTCGGCTGCGCGAGTGTGAGTGAGTGTCTGCATGGCACCACGAAAAGTAATAAACCAAAAAGCGAAGCTAAAGTTCAGCAGCAGCAGCAGATCTCGAAAACGGAAAAAACGAAAAACTTCGGAAAGATAGTCTTGCTTTTTGTTACGCTCTGCTGCTTCTCCCCACCAATCCCCGCTCCAGCCCCCTGGCTCCACCACTCCTTTAGCATGGAGACGAACGAAACGTTCACTTTCAATAAAACTTGAATGACTGGCTTGGCGGAGAGCAAGAGAATGGAAATGGGAATGTTGTATTTGGCTTGGGAATGGCAAGCGAAAGCTGAGCATGGATCTTTTATTTTTCGCTTTTTGCACTGCCACTGAAGAGAGGGCGGGGGAGAGCAGGGGCAGGAAAGGGGGGATCTGGTGTGCTCATTCTAACGCTAGATAAATTCCAAAGCGGTATTGACGGAACATACATATGTATATATGCATGTATCTATGAGTGTGTGTGCTTGTATACTTAATGCTTCCACGAATCAGGGCCATTCACTTTCTACAAGTTTCTCGGCGGATTTCGCAATCGAATCTGAATTTGCTTACGAGCAGAGCATGACTAAAGATCGTTACAGCATTTAAGGCAATCAAAAGGTGAAAGTTCATGGTAATAATTCCTTAAATGGAAGACGCTAGGGATCCGTACGTATGTATGTGTTTGTGTATTTCCCAACATTTCTCCGCTCTCTTCGCGAGACTCACACATTCGCACGCACACTTTTGCAAACTGGAAATGAGAATGAAAGGGACAAGGCGGACATGGAGGAGGGTCGAGGGGAGGGCGATACGAAAACAAAACGCGCTAACTCACAATGCGCGCATAAAATCACCTTTCACAAAAAGCTTTTCTCCTCTCTATGCTGTGTATGTGTGTCTGTATGTCCAACGATCGGGGTATAAGCTAAACAACGAAACACACATAGCGACATACAGACGGAGAACGCAATCGTTTGTATATTTCCACACTTTCCGATTTTTGTCGTCGTCATCGTTCCCATGTAATGTAAATGTAGTTTTACAATTACTCTTTCCCCTGCGCATTGTGGTGTCGGTGTATGGGTTTGTTGGTGTGTGAGTGTGCAGATTGCGTGAGTGTTTACGAATGTAAAGCACATGTGTCTATTTCCAAGTGGAAGAGAATGGCAAGGGAACGGAAGCGGGAGCGGGGGGTGAAGAGGGAAGGGGGAACTGGAAATCGAAATGGAACTGGAATCGCACGGATCTTATCCGATCGAAGGCCTCAAAAGAGAAAGCTACGCGGGGTTTTGAAAGTATTATAAGCTCGCGCAAAGGTAAAATGTTAAAGGGAGCGGAGCGCGCGTTCAAACTCGTTTTCCTGCCCTCTCTGTCTCTGTCGCTCCATCGCATCGCATTCTCTTCCTTTCCCGCTCTCTCCCGCGCTGCCACTGCCCCTTTCCCCATTCCCCTTTCACGAAAGCTCTTTGACTTGCTGATCCGAAAAGAAGCGAGGGAAAATGGCAAAGAGTCGCCGTCGCCGTCGTTGTCTTCTTTCGTACTTGTTGTAAATGCTACACTCGTAAAAGTGACCCAAATTTGAATTGCATAACTCCATAAGCTGGGCGATACGGAGAAAGATAGGAAAGGGGCCCGTGAGGGGTTTGCAATGCGCTAGTTTCGTAGACGCCGTCAACGGATCTACGTTTTAAAATATGTATTTGCCAGATAAGGCGAACAGAACGGGGAAATCAAAGATCTCCTCACAATAGCCTTTCCAAGTTCCCCCACCCCCTCCCACGACCCGTTAAACTAAAATCCCCCTCACGCTGAGAAACCCACGCCCGTGGCTTTGCTAACAGCATATTTTGTAACATCTGCGCGATCGTGTAACCGCATGCATGTGTGTGTGTGATTGAGTGTCTGTGCTTTTTCACCTTCACTCTTATTGGAAAGCAGTTAAGTTGGTCGAGTGCGTGCGCCAATGTACGTACATATGTACGCAGATATGTGTCTTCAAATTCCATGACATGCATACGAGCGCACCAATACACGGACGGTATTACGCAGACAAAAGCACGCGATGAAGGTCACTAAGCCTTTCTTGTCTCCAGTTGTTGTTGTTCCTCTGGGTTCAGTTGTTGTTGCAGTGCTAATGATGTTCATGACGACGAAGATTGGATCGCCACGAACCGAAGCTTCGAGGCAAAGTTTTGGATACGATACCATACGATACGATGCGATGCGATCCAAACCGAGCTTGGAATGTTTTCAGTTTTCTGCTTTTCTGTTTTCTGTTTTCTCTACCACTATTAAGTTAGTTTCTGACCTTGGCTGCTTTGTGTGCTTAGGTGCACAAAGAGCCACAAGCCACACACACGTATCGCAGACCCAAAACCCCAACCCCGACTTTTATCTATCTCAGCGATGTTGCAATGCCCAAAGATGATGAAAATCTCGGGGAAAAGCTTGCTGCCGAACGGCAGACTTACCTCTTTCATTAAGTTGGATGTTCAGCAGTTGGTTAATCCCAGGATGAATATAGTCACTGCTATTCACTTGCGCACTTTCTGTTCTGATCGCCTAATCCCTGCGATCGGCCATTTACTGCTGGCTGCTTGCTTAGTGGAAACTTTCGATTTCATTGACCATGGTTTGTTTATATTTTCACAGGAGCAGATTTTAAAATTTCTCTTTGGCTTTTCCTGCTGCCTCTTCTGCTTTTTATGCGACGCAACGCAAGAAATATCCACCAACACACTGGTAACGCTCGCACAAGCACACACACACTCACTAAAGTTCACTACAACGGCACAACTACAACTACAACGTCAACATTAACTTTAACTAGGTTGAAGTTTTGTTTTTTCTTTTTGTTTTATTGCGAAATAAAAAACTTGATTGGTAAAACTTTTTCTGGCGCGAGCGCGACTGCGAGTGGGAGCGGTACGGAGAATCCGATCTCTTGCCTCTCTCTCGATTTTCGATTTCAGCTTCTGCTTTTGCTTTTGCCTTGCTTTGCTTCGCTCTGTTTGTGCTTACACTTTCAGTTTGCGCGCGCGCACGTCCGTTCACTCGGAGCCTTTTTTTTTGACTGTGCGGGATCGGGAAAGAAATTACGATCGCTGCGGCGCGCTGCTCGGTCGATGTATCGATACCGATATCGATAACAGAAAAGCATTCTCTAAGTCTCCTAAGCTACCTTGTAATTTATTATTTATGTTCCAATCATGATTTAGTTTAATATTAGCTAAAATGTAAAAAGACACAATCAATAAAAATACCATTTATATTATCGATAAAAACAGCAATAAGATCTGTATTGGCTTTTTAGATTTCCATTTGGCGTATCTTTCGTTATTTCACAAGATTAAGATTCACGTCCAACATGAAGAACTTAACTGTAACAAGCTTACGCTTTTGGGCTGACCTTATAGAGGCTCGCGATTTTGACGATTCAGACCCAACGTCGCGTAGACAAATGGCGCTGATGATCAAGAAGTTAGCGGAGAACATTTTAAAATCCGCGCCCACAGTACCAACACCACCATCCCCATCCAGCCCATCGCCGAACGAAAGCAATATTTGAGTGAAGCTCCATTGCCACTGACGTGTCCTGGTCCTGGTTCTGATGACTTCCTACTGGTGGCGTCACCTCCACAGCCCACCGACCAGCAACAACAACAATAACGGTTCCTTACAGTGATCCAGCGATCACGGAGATCATTTCACCTGTTAATATACTTTGTTCACCCACTGTAACTGTCTCTCGCGGAGGCGGAGCTTTGGACATTTCCCGACAAAATGTGAGCTTTCGATTATGTTCTACAACTGAAATAAAAAACTTGTTTAAACTTAAATAAAAAATATATAAATAAAAAGGGTAGAAAATCTCAATGCTCAATTTGCATCTGTACAAACGTAGACATTAATTTTACTGGCATGCTAAAGAAATTTCACCTTGATCCCCAATAAGCCGTCATCCTTCCATTATTTGCTTCCTTTGTAAGTCCTTTACGATCGCTCATTTGAAATGCACACGCCGCCTACATTTGCATCCTACCCTTTGCTATCCCATTATAGGAAACCATTAAATTCGTCCTTGAACCTAATTTGTGCCGTTAGCAATAAAAGCAATCAGTGAAACGAATTTGTATGCAAATCATTGAGAAACTAACAATGGTTCCAAAACGACCTGCATTTTATTCATAATCTATTTAAAGTTTAAATTTAGAAATTTGGATGTACATCTAATATGTAAGATTATACAGTACTGCAAGAGTGGCCTTTGGAAGTAATCCTTTCTTTCGCCCATTTGCATACAGCTAGTTGCCTGCTACAGTTATCACTTGCATTGCGGTTCAAGGACATGGTTAATGGTCTTCCATTGTGGGAAAGGGTATACAGACTGTAGGTGACGAATGAGAGCGCAGATGGACATCGTAAACAGCACGCTTAATAGGATAATCAAGATCAAGGTCATTGGAGAAATCTATTCCTTTATGGGACTCCCAGATTGCGTTGCATACATTTGAATGAAGGTGAATGGTGTAGGAATAGTAAACGATTCTCAGAAGCTAAAAAATTTAGAACTGTATATTCAAATATAACCAAGAAATATATCTAAAGTTGGAAATGAAGATCTACCGAATTTTACAAGCTGTCATGCTTTATGATCTACGAGTAAGATCCTCAGAAAGGGTATTTACAGTTCGAAAGCTTTTCATGCATCAGCTTTCGATAACCGATAGTTCGCCGCGATCCGGCGTTCATGTTCATCACTAGCCAAACAGCTGCAGTCGCAACAACGAGAAAAGCGAGAAAAGAAATCAGAAAACTTTCGCAAGATGAGCCTTCAAAATGTCTGCCGCAAGGGTAACGCCTTCAACCTGTTGAATGTCGCCAGGAAAGGTGAGTTAATAGTGCGGGTGTTGCAGTATGCCCCATTCCAAACACGGGCTGCACCAGTTGGACTTTGGCTCTGATAATTCATAACGATTTGTGGCAGCAGCAGCCGATTGAATCTGAAAGGGCCAAAGTCCAAACTCGAATTCGCAGTGACGTCTTGCGGGACAAAGATAATGTATGGGTACATCATGATTAAAAATAACGCGAAACGAGAGTGCTAAGGATAATCCCGAATCCGGAACCCTTTTTCAGTTCAATGCCGCGCTCTATCGGCCGCTGTGGCGAATCCACAACCGAAGCAGAAGAACAGCCAGAATATCGTGCTCGTGGATGGAGTCCGCACACCCTTTCTGACCTCCGGAACCACCTACTCCAAGCTGATGCCCCATGAACTGGCCAGGCACTCGCTTTTGTAGGTTTACAATCCCCAATATCCTTGGAGTATTAGCTTACCCCGCCCCATTCAACAGGTCATTGCTGCAAAAGAACCGCCTGGACAAGGAGCTCATCGACTACATCGTGTACGGCAGCGTCATCCAGGAGGTGAAGACCTCCAACATTGCCAGGGAGGCAGCCTTGGCAGCTGGATTCAGCAACAAGACACCTGCCCACACCGTCACCATGGCCTGCATCAGTTCCAATGCGGTAAGAGCCTCGCCCAAAGTTCCTCGGAGCTTGAATCTATAGCCCATGTATTACAGGCCATCACCACGGGCATGGGTCTGATAGCCACCAACACCTACGATGTCATCGTTGCCGGCGGCGTGGAGTTCATGTCCGATGTGCCCATTCGCCACTCCCGCAAGATGCGCTCCCTGCTCCTGAAAGCCAACAAGGCAAAGACCCTGGGCCAGCGGCTGGCCCTGCTGTCCACCTTCAGGCCAGACTTCCTGGCCCCCGAGCTGCCCGCCGTTGCGGAGTTCTCCTCCGGCGAGACCATGGGACACTCGGCCGATCGCTTGGCATCCGCCTTCAACGTATCCCGGAGCGAGCAGGACGAGTACGCCCTGCGATCCCACACACTGGCCAAGGAGGCCCAGGAGAAGGGCTACTTCACCGATCTGGTTCCCTTCAAGGTGTCCGGCGTGGACCAGATCGTGGACAAGGACAACGGCATCCGCGTGTCTAGTCCCGAGAGCCTGGCAAAGCTGAGGCCCGCCTTTGTGAAGCCCTACGGCACTGTGACAGCAGCCAACGCCTCCTTCCTCACGGACGGAGCTTCTGCTTGCATTATCATGACCGAGGAGAAGGCCAAGCAGCTGGGCCTCAAGCCCAAGGCCTATCTGCGCGACTTCCTGTTCGTGTCGCAGGATCCCGTCAACCAGCTGCTGCTGGGACCCGCCTACGGAATTCCCAAGCTGCTCAAGAAGGCTGGACTCACGCTGAAGGACATTGACTCGTGGGAGATCCACGAGGCGTTCGCCGGACAGATCGTGGCCAATCTGAAGGCCCTGGACTCCGACTGGTTCTGCAAGACTTACTTGGGCCTGAACGAGAAGGTCGGCACTCCCGACCTGTCCAAGTGGAACAACTGGGGCGGTTCTCTGTCCATCGGCCACCCCTTCGCCGCCACAGGAGTCCGCCTCTGCATGCACACCGCCAACCGCCTGGTGCGCGAGGATGGCAAGTTGGGCGTGGTCGCCGCCTGCGCGGCCGGTGGACAGGGCGTGGCTATGCTCATTGAGCGCTATCCGGGCGCCACAGCCGACTGAAATCGCCAATTAATCGACAAGGAGGAGAGTGCAGTTTAACTGCGAGATTGCTAGCTTTTATACACCTTACAACTACGTCTATACGAATAAAGAAATCTGAATTTTACAAAACAGTTTAATTTCTAACAGAGCACCAGCCTTTCAAACAATCATTAGATGTGTCTAACTAATCCTATTCGGTCTCGTAGAGCTCCTTCTTCCGCAGCTTCGCTTGCAGAATGTCGTTCTCGTTGTAGGACAGGTGCAGCGGGGGTATCAGGGCGCAGGCCACCATTCGGTTCTCGGCATTCAGGAAGTTGAAGGTGGCACATGCCTGCAAAGAGTGCCATTCAATATGGATATAGATCGGGGAGTGATTAATACCTACCTGCTCCGTGCGCAGGATCTCTACGTTTATCTTGTACTTCTTCATGAACTCGATGATCCTCTTGGAAAGAGCTGGGGGCGGTGCTTGGTCGCCAATGCCAATGATAAGCACGTCGATCTTTGGCTCCAGGGTGGGGAAGAGACTGAGGCTGTCCTCGTTGATGTCCTCAAAGCTGTTGACGTTCCAGGACAGAACCGATCTGTAAGTAGTAAAACATAAAATTAAACTTTAGCTTCAGATAGTAACTTATGACATATTAATACTTATAAACAATATCACTATTAAAAGCCATCGAAAGCTTATAACTTAAACAAATAGAGGCTATAAGGTAAGAAGTTATTGAAATAATTAAAATTTAAATTAGCATTCAAAAAGCCTTTAACAACTATTGGTAGTTTTTACATCAACATTTTTTTGTATGAAACTTTAAATGAAGAAGTCATTCTCTTTGACTTTTCCCAATAAATCCTTGACTTCTGTTTAATAAACTCAAAGGCGTGCATAACTAAGCTTGGGATTGGGATTGTATGATCATCAGAGTGCCATGGCATAAATCACATGCACTTGTTTACATAATTGGGTGAGCCAATGCATCCGTCGAAGGCCACCTACCTGGGAAACACGGAGATGGGGCCAATGAGGACCATGTCGTTGTTGAGCCGGAAGCCGTACTGGCTGTAGCCGGTGACCATAAGGCCCAGATCCGTTTCGGTGTTGAAGATGGTGACTTTGGTCTTCCCGTCGTGGTCGTAGGCCTTGCTGAAGTTGGCCGGAATAGCGTGAAGTGGGCGACAGGCGGTGATGCGCGGTAGCAGAAGGTTGCGACCTTGCCGGCCCACCGTTCGCAGGGTGCGCGCAATCATGGTCTTGTGTTAGAAAAGTAATTAATGGCTATTACAACAATTTAAAACTATCAAAATAGACTGAAGTTGAAAAGTTTAACCGGTTAGAGTGACCGGAGGTGCCCAAAGCGCGCGGGCCGAATGTTATCGATAGCGCTGGATTCCTCGCTGGTGCACGATATTTTGCGCGACGCTGGCCACACTGGTCGGCCATTAATTTACGAAATTTACGAACAATTAACATAAACTTTTACATTTATCCGTGTGTTTTAGCAATAACTATCTATCTATGTGCTATTGTTGACTACGTCTAAGTGCCACAGTGTCTGCAGGCTGCAACTCCAACAAGTTGCTCGCATTACCCCATCGCAGTAATAAATACTGCAATGTTTTGATACAGTCTATATTCGTTTTCAATGATTCAGCAAGGCGGTGAGTGCCAATTCCCCCAACGCAATGGCCGCAGCTATCACCCATATCACCTATATCACTTCGATCGCCAATTCCAGCCCATAAATGGTTCCATTACCATATGCCCACTTATCAGGGAGCACCCCTCCACCAACACACGCACGCCCAATGAGTGTGTGTGTGTGTGCTGTGTGTGTGATGGATTGCTGCGTGCACGCACACTCCTGCAGCCAATTAGAAGCCCCGTTAATCGGCATTGGCAGTTAAAAGGTTACTAATAGCGCCTATAATTCCCAGTGCCTCGCCAAAAGCTTCCGCAAATACCTGCAGATAGTGGAACAGATAGTGCGCTGCTTCGGCTGGGCGGGCTGAGGTGGGGTGTGTGTGTGTATGTGTGGGTGCCCAAGTGGGCTGATTTAGTCATCCAGTACCAGTAACTGACCATATTGCTCTATTCTCCCCGCCTCTTTCGTCACTGCGGTCGCTCCCCAAAGTGTCAAAAATTCCTTCGATAAGAACGCATTGCCAGTGGTTAGTTGTTAGCTTTCACTCTTTGATAGCTGAGCATTATTATGATCGCATATACGATTTCAGAATTTCAGAAGGGGATTTCAAAACCCTGCATGTTGCTTGCCAAACTTTTTATGCCGTGCGCGGCTTATCTTGACAACTACTTCGCTTCGATAAACCATATTGATCAGCTTCACTTCTTTCCGCCCCACAGCTGCGCCCTGAAATCAGCCCGATAAGAACTTAGTGTTAAGCGCTACCTCAAAGTGTCACCATGATCGGACCCAGTTCGCAGATCAGCAAGATCCTGCTCACCCTGCTGTTCCTGCTGATCATCTTCTACGTTTTCATGGACGTGGAGCTCTACCTGCGCATCCACAACTATGCCATCGAGAGGAACTATCACACGAATGTCTCGCTGCCCGCCTCCGTCGTGGGTCCGTCCACCTCGGAGTCCGGGTCCGGCAGCATCGGTGGTAGCAGCAGCAGCAGCAGCAGCAGTAGCAGCAGCACCAGTACGAAACTACCCACCGCCGGCGACCGGCAGCCGTCCTACGAGGACCACACCTGGATATCCTGTGATATAAATCCGCTTTGCCATGTGACCGTGAAGGCCATTCTGTTGGACCACACCAACCACTACCTGTTCGCCCCGCTGGCCACCATGTTCGACAACGTGATCGGCTTCTCGCGCTCCACCTTCATCACGCCCAACATGATATCGTTTTTCCATGTGGGCGTGGCCTGTCTGGCGGGCAAACTGGTGGCCTCGGACAGCCTGGGCTATCGGCGGCTGGGCGTGCTGCTCTTCCAGATCCGCACCTTCCTGGACGACCTGGACGGGCATGTGGCGCGCGTGCGCAAGCACATACGCGGCGAGCGCTCGGAGATCGGCACCTCCGGCTACTATGTGGACGGCCTGTGCGACGGACTCGGCTGCATTGCGCTGCTGCTGGGCATATTCTTTTACCTGAAGAACAATCCACCGCGGAGGGGCTACTCGATCATACCCATGAGCGACTCCAAGCTGCCGGAGCCCACCATGATGATACCGAAGATGAAGGCCACCACGCGCAAGGTGGCCAAGAACGTGATCAGCTTCACGGGCCAGCTGCTGCTGAGCTCGACGGCGTGGAATCGCTACATTGCCGTCTACCAGAACATGCTGGAGCGCGAGGACGTGAGCGGCAACCAGTCGCATTGCCAGGATTACGTGTTCAAGTCGACCTGGTTCTTCTGCGTCGCCTGGATGTGGCGCATCGTCAACGTGCACGCCCTGCTGCACTGCGTCCTGCTGAGCATCTTCTGCGACAAGCTGTGGGACTTCCTGCGCGCGATCCGGTACAGCGGTTACATTATCCTGTTAGTTGCTATATGTTTAACTGAAATGCACATTCTGGAGGCCCAGAACTACATTTTCAACTCTACGGCGTGCAGTAATATTTCACTGTGATTTTACTAATATTACGAGAAAATACAATAATATTTGTGTAGTGCAAATCAGCGATGCCTTTTTTAATTGTGTATAAATAATAATGTATCATAATTGTTAGCCAATCATTAATATTTCGAAACCAACTAATGCATTTTGTCATTCAAGCGCGGTCTGCAAGAGCAATCGAAACTCCTTCAGCTGTAAATAATAAATGTTATTGATTAATAAAGTCTAGCTGTTTTTATCGTACGCATTTCCATGGCGAGCTAATTTCGTTTGAATTTATTTATAATGTTTTGTGTTTCGAAATTTCAAATGAACACGATGCGCAATGCTGCCAAGTTTTTTTTTGGTATAGCTGATGGGCAGCACTGCAAGGTTTGGTATTTTATTCGACAGTACCAAATGCCAATATAATTGCCATATTGTAATGTAATATATTGCTTAGATATTCATAGTGGCAATCAACGCTCATATAGTTTAATAAAGAGGCTATTAAAATTTATGTGACAATGCACTGTTTTAACTAAAAATAATACACTTTTAGTATATCTACCCGCCGGCTGGTATTTCTCACTAGCCCTGTTCGGCCACACTGCGCATACGTCAGGCGATACATACAAAGGAAAAGAAAATCAAAACGGAAAGCGAGAAGAAATGCTTCACTCGTCGTTTGAAAATTTGTTAAGCTGTCAATTGTAAATATTACCTGATTCCTATTTCGCACCGATTGAAAGTGGTTGTGCATCGAAGCGTGTGTTGTGTCAAGAACCGAGCGTGGAACGTACAGTGAATACCTGATTTTGCCTGGGTGTGAATCGAATTCGTGTGAGAGAGCGTGCGATCTGAGATCTGGGATCAGAAATCTATATCTACTTGCCATACGCAGTCAGAAATTACAGCAACCAACTAATCCCTGTCAATAGTGTAAGAATTGTTGTGTAACCAACCATCTTTTAGGACCGCCAAACTGCCTCCGTCTACACATTATGTCCTCCCCTCGACGATTGCGTTTGTGTGCGTGTGTGTGTGTGCCACACACTTGCACTCACACACAGACGACAGGATTGGATATTTTCAATTTATGTGGCTTTCATTCATTGATTTTCCAATTCCTGCCGCGATTCCACACTCACAAACGTCAGTTTACTCGTATTAAGTGGGTGAAATATCTGTTTTCTTGAGTAGTTCAAAACATATACATATGTATGCCATACATCGTAAACTTGGGATTGGGTATTCTTCTTTTGTTTATTAACTAAATGTACGTAGAATAGGCATTTAGCCGATGGTGGGACATAAGTAGCGTCTGATTCAGAGAATTTTTAACTAATAATAACGTAAAGAAACGCCTAAACATGAACACTAATAATATATGAATATGTTTGTAATACTTACTAAAATTATATCATCGAAATTACAAGAGATAGAAACATTGTTTATTTGTCGTTTTTAGTAGATTGACCTAGTGTAGGATCCTTTTTGTTTTGGCTTGGTCCCACGAGCAATGTGTGTATAGAGTGGTTCGGGGCAACCTTTTTGTGTTGAATATTGTACCTTGGGATGCATCTGAATAGAACGGATGAACTGAGTGAGTGCATTCATGAATGCAGCGATGCAGAATATGTGGGATGCTTCCGTTGACTGAATGACATGGTGGATCATTTCTAGAGCGAAGTGTGAGCCCCTGCGGCGATAGAGTTCTTTAATCCCCTCCTCGTTTCTAGCAGCCTTCTAGGAAATGGATTTCGTTCAAGTGTCGGAGGAGGAGGGCGACGAGCCCATCGAGCTGCCGGCTGAGGAGGATGGCACTCTGCTTCTGTCCACACTGCAAGCTCAGTTCCCTGGATCCTGCGGTCTGAAGTACCGCAACCTGGACACGAAGGCTGTGCGCGGAGTTCGCTCCAACGAGGGCAGACTGTTTCCGCCCAGCGTGGAGTCCGGCTGGGGCGAGTACGCTTACTTTTGCGTCTTTCCCAAGGGTAAATTCGAGTTGTATGACTCCCTGTTGAACCTTAAATAATTCTGTAATCCCCCCCTGCAGAGAACAAGCGCAAGAGCGACGATAACTTGGAGAACTCAACTGCCAAGACCAAACGCATCGAGACCCGTCTGCGCTGCACTGATCTCATCGTGCTCGGCTTGCCGTGGAAGACCACAGAGGAGAGCTTGCGTGAGTACTTCGAGACCTACGGCGAGGTGCTGATGGCCCAGATCAAGAAGGACACCAAGTCGGGCCAGTCCAAGGGCTTCGGTTTCGTGCGCTTCGGCTCTTACGATGCCCAGATGCGCGTGCTCACCAATCGCCATCTGATCGACGGTCGCTGGTGCGAGGTTAAGGTGCCCAACTCGAAGGTAAGTCCTCTTGTTAGCCCTGCAATTTCACGCCTACTAATCCTTCTATTCTCATAGGGCATGGGCCACCAGGTGCCTTGCAAGGTGTTCGTGGGCCGCTGCACCGAGGACATTAACTCGGACGACTTGCGCGAGTATTTCTCCAAGTTTGGCGAAGTCACTGATGTGTTCATTCCCCGGCCCTTCAGGGCCTTTAGCTTTGTAACCTTCCTTGATCCCGACGTGGCACAGTCCCTGTGCGGAGAGGATCACATTATCAAGGGTGAGTCACTGCCGCGTGGAGAAGAATCAGGGAATTAATGAGACACTTTCCACAGGCGTTTCGGTCCATGTGTCGAATGCTGCTCCAAAGGCCGAGCAGAACAGAAACCAACAGGTCCAGAGCTACAACTACAACTCTGCCAACAGCTTTGGCATGCACTCATACCACCCACAGGGTAACCACATGAATCCGGGCCGCAACGGACACCACCGAGGTAATAACCAACACAATGCTCACGGCGGTGAGAACGCAATTGTGCCCAATAATCACAACATTGGCACCGCCGGCTACGGCATGGGTGGCAACAATTACGGCGGCAACTCGGGCGGGGGCTACCACAACAATGGCGGCAATCACTCCAGTGGCGGGAACACGAACCGCCAGGACGGCGGCAGCCAGTACAACAGTCGCCAGTCGAATTTTCACGGAATGAACCAGCCGCATAACGGCAACGTGGGCGGCAGCAACGGCTGGATGAACCGTGGCCACCTGGACATGCCCAACCTGCAGGCCCTGGGCATCAACTCGCAGGGATCGAGCTCCTCCAACCAGGGCCAAAACATGAGCAACCAGTCAATGCTCAATCTCAACTCATTGCCCATCAATCCCGCACTGGTCGCTGCCGCCTTGAACCAGTGGAGCCTGGTCGGCAACCAGCTGCAGAACCAAAACCAGGACCAACAGGCAAGCCTTCACACCTCAATCATTGTTTCAAACAAAAAACTCTCTCACTTGCTCCGCAGGGCGGCAATTTTCTATCTTGGATGGCTCAGAACGGGGGCCACAACAATGCCAACAACTTTGGTGGACGGAAGGGGCCGAATAACCCGAACAACAATCCGGCCGCCAACGGAATAAAGACCGACAACTCGGAGCCACAGGTTAGAGTCAAAACTGAAACCATCCCCTAAGAAACCTGGATCCCAGCCAGAATCTATTCTACTCTATTCCAGAATGGGAACACCGGTTGGTCGAACCAGAGCAGCGGATCTCAAAACGCCGCGGAGAAGTCAAACTTTCTTTAAGGCGGTGCCTGTCACCCAATGATGTGGTTAATGTGGTTAACCAACACCTCTGTAGCTTACTTAAATTTACATATATGTATTCCACATACAAACCAGTTAAGAATTGTATTTAATATGTAATAGATATTTTGATAATTGTAAACAAGATGACACTGGATGGCTAATAACACAATTGATAAAACACACTTCAAAATAAATTCTGCGCCAAAGCTCAGTAAAAATTGTATCATTGTATCACTTAAGTAGAATTTGATTTGTATTTTGTTGTTTATTAAATATATTTTGGCTTACGCTAAGAAAGTTTAGTTATAAAGATTGTGCACTTATAATGCTGGATCTGCGGAGAATTTCCAATATAACAAAGTTTTCTTTAAGATATCTAAACGAATTTGGCGCAGCCTCATTTTAGAGGAGAATTCATTTAACATGTACATTCATTTCAAAAAATAAAGAATGCAAAAGCATATTAGTACAAAGTGAATCATTTCATTTGAATGGAATCTATGGGATTGTGAATTGAATATTTTAATATATTCCTGTAAAGGAAACTCTCCCGTCTTGGAAACTTATCTCTTATTCTTTGAAAATAACAAAGTATGTTTTATAATTCAGTTTGTAATGACACCTGGATCTTTTTTTTTTACAAATTTCCACTACACATTTGTTTGAGTATATGCAAGGAATACCCTTAATGAGCAAGCTTTGCGCCAGCGAAAATACAGCCCTGTGTTCCATTCCGCCATTTTTCTATTTTCACGACGGTGGCAATAACGGAACTTGCAATTGCCGCGCGCATTGCGGCGCACTTCACTTAATTTAGTGTCAATCTGTTTGAAGCTAGCAGAAATGAACCACATCATCCAGGACAAGTACATTCCGCAACAGCTGCTCTACTTCTTGGCGGGACGGCGCTGCTGCCAGCAGTTCCCGTGCACATTCCGCACCAGCGAGCACGAAGCATTCGCCAACAACGCCCGCTCCTTGGGGCTGCGATCGCAGGTGGTCCATGTCAACGGGAATAGCTGCGTGAAGGTGTACAAGCAGGCATGTCGCCACTACCTGGAGGAGCCCAAGACGCTGGTTTTGTCCTCGGGCGCTACGCTGAACATGTTTACGCTGCTGAGCAGGAAGTCCTTGATGGGCAAGGAGGATTTGGAGCTTTACGCGGACCTCGTCTCCATGAAGGCCAATGCCTCGGACCTACCGTCACTGCATCTGCCGCTGCCCGCCATACGTCCTCCTAACCTGCGCTTCTGGACGGAGGCGCAGCTGAATTTCCTGACTGCTTTTCTGGGTCACTCGCTGAGCGACGAGATCTTGCAGTCATTGTACGCCAGTCGGGTGATCGTCTATAACGCTGCGCTTTGCTGGGACAAGTCCGTCTTCCTGCCCCTGGTCATTCTGGACGATTGCCGGAACAAGAAGTCCAACGTCAAGATTATGTGCATCGAGCGGCAGGCCATTCTGGCCACCTACAACAGCCAGCGAACGGCCAACTTCTTCGGCGAGCAGCTGGGCGAGACGGTGGGCATCCAGTTGCCGTACTTCAGCGCCGTTAGCTCCAGCACTTTTATTATTTACTCGACGGCGCAGTACTTTTTGCGCTCGCTGACCAGCCAGCAGTTTCGCAACATCAGTCACCTGGTGGTGAACGATGTCCACCTGCATGATCCCTACACCGACATCCTGTTGAGCGAGATACGCATGGCGCTAAGTAGCCATCAGAACCTGAGGGTGGTGCTGCTGTCGCAAATGGGAAACCCCAAGAAGTTCACCGACTTCTTTGGCGAGGGATTGCAACTGAATATGATTAAGCAGCCGGAGGTCGCACCACGTGTCTCCTACTTGAACGAGCTGCACAGCTGCATTGCCCTGGCCGGCATCCACAAGGGTCCGGACATCTACAAGGAGATTCCGGAGGCTTTTCGCGCCAACAATCCGCGCAACGAGCAGATGGACAAGTGCCTGCAGGCCTACGGAGAGTTGGGCACGGACGCCGCCCTACGTCCCTTCCTGTACGCCGTAAACTACGACCTGGCTCCCGTAAACTACCGCCACTCGCTGACCGGCAAAACGGCGGTGCACTTCGCCTCCGAACTGAACAAGGCCAATCATCTGCGCCTGCTGCTCTTCATGGGCGCTGATCCCTACATTGTGGACCTGTTCCAGCAGAACGCCATCTCACTGGCGGCCATGAACGGCAACCACGAGTGCATCGATGTCCTGAACAGCTACAGTCTGCACGGCTATGTGGTGAAGAGCGCCAAGCCGGATTTCGTCGACTATGATCTTATTATCGACATCATGTATCTGCTGCGCACCAAACCGGAGTATTCGCCAGGTGAGTATTCGCCAGGTGTTTGCCAGGTGTTCATGGCTTATAGAACATATTTAGTAAGTTATTAGTCATTAGTTATGGTCAAAAATGGTTTGAATGGGTACTAAGGGTTATATAGGCGAGAAAGGAAGCGGTTAGCAATTATTCAAAATACGATTTGAAAAGTGCGCGTTGGAACGGCTGAGAGTGAATGATTCTGCAAGCTCGTGCGCGATTAATCGCATGAAAATTCGATCTCGCCGCGCAAAAGGTTCCACCCGCAATAGCAAAGCTATCGATAAGTATCGCCTGGCGAGTGGGCATTGTTTTTTATAGAAGCAGCAAGATGAGCACGTACCTACAGAGCAGCGAGGGCAAGTTCATTCCGGCCACCAAGCGGCCGGATGGCACCTGGCGCAAGGCGCGGCGCGTCAAGGACGGCTACGTGCCGCAGGAGGAGGTGCCACTCTACGAGAGCAAGGGCAAGCAGTTCGTGGCGCAGCGCCAGGCCGGAGTGCCGCCTGGCATGTGTCCCCTGCTGGCCGCCGAGTCCAAGAAGGAGCGCGAGAAGCAGGAGCGCACCAGGGCCAAGAAGCAGGAGAAGGAATCCGGCAGGCAGCCAAAGGCGCCGGCGCCCGGCGTCCTGGTTATGCCGCCCAGCACGTGTCCGCCACCCAAAGTCAGTCAGCAGCAGCAGCAGCAGCAACAGCAGCCCTCTGGCAGCCGGGACATCAACTCGATATCCAAGACACTGGAGGACACCCTGAAACTGGACGCCGCCCAGGAGGTGGTGGACCCTGCCAAGCAGTTGAAGAAGCTGCGCAAGAAAATCCGGGAAATCGAACAGATCGAGAGCAGGATCCAGGCCGGCGAGCAGAAGAAGCTGGACAAGGACCAGCTGGACAAGGTGAAAAAGAAGTCAGAGATCCTGCGCCAGATCAAGGACTTGGAGAGCACGCCGCGCTCATAGCCCACTGCTCCAGCTCCAGCTCCAGTCCACTCAGATACTGCTACGAGTATATCCTCTCACCTCGTGAACAAATCACCGACCAGAAGTCGCGCCGCCTCTGCACGAAAGAACACATACATGCCTATGTCTGTTGAATAGTTATATTAGTTTTAGTCGAAGATGTCAAGCCATTTAGTAATATCGATCTATTTTAGTAATGTGTGTCTGTCTTGAAACCTAGTTTATACGAATGGGGAATCGCCGCGTTTATTTATGTATAGGTAACTTTGTAAATCAGATTTAATAAATTAAACCCATTTGAAGCGAAACGCTCACAGGCTGCTCTTTATCATTAACCTCCATGTGGAAAGAATGAGAGAAAGTCTACTACCTTTTTCCTATTTTCAGGCAACATCCTCATCATTTTACCCACCTACTACCACATTGTCAAGCTGAACTACATGATCCTGAGCCACTGCCTCACTGGCAGCCTGCAGGAGTGCTCCATATTCCTGCTGTACGATAACATGAGGAATGACTACCTCCAGGCGTTGGTCAATGCCAGCGATGAGACGGTGAAGGTGGTTCTGGCCACGGATATTATCGAATCGCTCTGCCTGAAGGTGCCGTTCAAGTACCAAATAGACACCGCCTGCCGGCTGAACAATGTTTACGATACCACGAGCTGCAGCGGCGATGATCGCTTCGAATGGGTGGCCAAGGACGCTCTTCTGCGAAGGGAGCTAATCCTTCAGCCCAATAGTAAGTACATAGCTCGTCATACATTGTTAACACTAACTGATGCACTGCGTTTTCCGTAGAAGGGGATGTACAATGCTTCCGTCTGATAAGCAAGGAGGCCTACGAGGAGCTAAGCGAGACCAGTCAGCCAAGCCTGCAGACTATGCAACTGGACAAGATCTGCCTGGCGGTGAAACTACTCTCACCCAATACGATTATAAGCGAATATCTGGGTATTACCATCTCACCGCCACCGCTGATCAACGTGCACCATGCCGTGCAGTTCCTCAAGAAAATAGATGTGCTCGATGACGCCGAGGATGTGACCTGGCTGGGCTGCCGCCTGATGGACATCCCGGTCTCCTGTCAACTCGGCCGCATGCTGATCTTCGGCATCCTGCTGCGCTGCCTGGATCCAATACTCACGATTGTCAGCTCTCTGTCGACGGCGGACCCGTTGGGCATTCCGTTTACCGAGGACATCGACAACTTGTGGGACAGGTTCACCATCTACATCCAGAACAGCATCAAGAAAGAGCGGACCTACCTGTCCGACAATCAGTTTTCCGATCACTTCATCTTCGTGCGCTTGTACAAGGAGTGGCAAAACCGAATGCACAACAGGACGCCGCCGCTATACCTTAAGGATGAGTATGAATTCATGCTGAATGGCCTGATGGAGCAACTCACCTCCATTCGTTCCGAGATCGTGAGCTCCTTGCGGGCAGCCAATTTGATTCACAGCCGAGGTAAGCTGTCGATGAACAATCTCAACCAGATGTCCTGCAATTGGCACATGGTTAAGGCGGCCCTCACGGGCGGAATGTATCCCAACATCTATGCCGTGGACACTAGAAAGAGTTCGCTAAAGTCGGCCTTCTCCGGGAACGTTTCCATGCATCCGAACACCGTGCTCCGCGATTTCTTGGAGCCACTGAATATTTCGGCACAGAGCTTCCGCACACCGTGGATTGTGTGCAACAGGCAGAAGAGCCACATTGTTTACGCCACCCTGGTCGTTCCTCTGGCTGTTGCCATGTTCTCGGGTAAGCTCGAATGAATTTCATGTTATATCATTCTGGTTATCATTCATTTTGTATTAATTAGGACATCCACGGATTCGCCTCTCCCCGATCTGCGACAGTGAAATGAGTTTGACCGATCGCAACGTGAACGTCTTTATAGACGAATGGATCTGGATGGTTATGTCCAAGGCTACGGCGGAGATGGTGATGCGCACGCGGTATTACTTCTTTAAAATGTACCACGACTTGCTGAAGCACTGCAGCGAGCTGGACATGTGGCGCCGAGACTGCGAGCCAGTTTCCCAATACACCGTGCTGACTGATACGCTATCGAAGATCTTCGAGAGTGAGGATGGATTCGTGGGCTTCTTCAAGCCTCCGCCCATAACCTTTCTACCGACGCCCCAGCTGCCATCCTTGTACCTCCTGTCCGTTAACGCCCACTTCAGTTGGGCCCGGGAAGTGGAGGAGAACATGCTGTCGAAACCACACCATTTCAATTCGCACTTCATCGAGAGGCAGTTCTTCGTGCTCTACGCAGGCGGCGACTGCGAGGAGTTCCACAGCAGGAACACGCCAGCCTTTATTGAAAGTGTCCTCGGCAAGTTTGTCAGACCCATCGACACGCCCAACCGGCACATCTTTGTGATCCTGTATAGAAAGGATCCCGATATGATGCTCAGCATTAGTCGAGCCAAATTCGTCAATGGTGTATTTATGTTGCAGGAATACTTCCGAAACAACATTCCGGTGTTTGAAATCTTGTAAGTGCAATCCAAGTTGCGGAGAATACTCCAGTCTAATGTGCTCTCCTTTCAGAGATGCGTGTGTGTCGTTGAATGTGCAGACACCGGTGTTTGATGGCCGCCTGATGTCGGCGCTAATTGACAAGCGTGTCGGCAACTTGATTATGGAATTGTTTGCCTTCCGCCACCACTGGATTCACAAGCGATAAAGCCCGCTTCCTCGCGCATATTGCCTGCTTCCCTACTAATTGAGTCCTAAAATAATTAAGAATGATCCAAAGAAGCGTGCCGAAGTCCAAATAGGACTTGATTGTGCCTTTTATTGCTGTGAAATGACTGTTAATTTTAAATGAGAGCTAACCAGAATCAAAATACGTACTTTTAGTACCACATTGCGTCTATCATCGTTGTTTTGAAATATTTGAAATTTGTGCATCCCAATCATGAGTAGATGTGAGACAATAAAGAAGAAGTATCTTTTAATACTAGCCACAAATGAAACTCCTCAAGAGACGAACTTCAGTTAGGTACAGCGCTGTATATTTTTGTATAAAAATATTCGAGATTAGTACAGAGATGGACATCTACACAGAAATGCTTTATATATATAGTGCTATAGTGCTTAGCCTAAGTGGTAAATTGAATTCAATGGCACCCGCAGGATTTCACAATCATGTTTCTATACTTTTTCAGGTTCACATTCTCGTCGTTCAGGTGGTACAGAACGGGTAGTGCTCCCAGCCTGGTCGGAGCGCAGCAGGGCTTGGGCACCTTCTTCGGCTCCAGCAGGTGGACCAGGGTCTGGACGATCGCATGGTTCGTGGCGTTCATGTGCGCATTGAGCGGGAAATTGCACTCGCCGCTGCAGTAGAAGGCGCCATAGCCCTCTGGTGCGATGATCCAGTCATGCCAGCCCAGATCCTTGAAGTCTATGTACAGGGTCTGCATCTGGCAGCTGCGCGTGCTCTCCATCGGTTCCAGCAGCGGCACGTTGTTGGGCGACACCGACTTCTTGCGCTTGCGTGGATGGCTGGCGCTTCGCTTGCTCCTGTGGTGGCTGCTGTGGGCCGTCGCCTTGATCAGCTCCGGTCCGCGGAAGAAGCCGATCATGAAGGGCTGGAACTCGTCGTCCACCTTGCGGTGGATCAGTCCAATGTCGTCCAGCTTCACCTCGCGGTCGGGTCGGTTGACAGCGTGTGCTCCAATGTAGATGCCATGATTGTCCTTCGACTTGACCAGCCACTCGTGCAGGCCCTCGGTCACGTTGAGCTCCAACCAGCCCACGTAGTCCCCGGTGGTGTTCACCGAGGACAGCGGCTCCATGGTGTGCTGGCCCAGCGTGCCGGTGCCAATGGCGTATACCGTGATGGTGAACTCCCTGTTGGCGGTCAGCCACTTGCCCTCGTTGGCGTTCTGATAGATGCGCAGCTCGGCCATCACCAGGTAGTTGTCGTTGGGCACGTTGGAGACGTCGAACCACAGGCGACGGCCGTGCTCGTGACGCAGTTCGTCCACATTGTGGTGGCGCTTGTTCAGGAAGGTCATGATGATGTCGCTCTCGTCGATGGCCCGCTTGTCCAGGTCGGTGATGAAGTTCTTCTGCTGCTCGCCCTCATCCTCCTCGAGGTCGGCGCTCCTCCTGGACCGATGGCCGCGTTCGTAGTCGTCGTCCTCATCCTGATCGCTGAGACCCTCCTCCGCCGTGATGCGGTGGTAGACGTCCAGCAGGAACTTGGGAGCCGACTTCCTCAGCGACAACTGGTGGCTGCTCAGGTGCGTCGGCCGTTCGGCGATGCCCAGGAACTCGAGGATCTCGTACGAGACGTCCAGCTTGTCGTCCTCGCTCAGCACTCTGTGCATGATCGTCTGGTCCTTGCCGTTGTCTATGTAAATCCCCGACTGGGTGGCCTCAACGGCCGGCGGCGTGGTCGCCACGAACATGAGCAGAACCATTCCGAGTCCCAGGGAGGCGAGCACTGCAACGGCCTCCGAGGTGTTTCGCAGTCCCGACATTATTTCGTGTTTTGGACGGATCGGTTGCGATCGCTGTTTTTCTATATCTACGGCGCTATCCACTTGCGATAGCTTCAGATGTACAGTGGCATTTAGTTGTTTATTTCGAGAGTTCCAGCGAACCGCGGGTTCTGAAAATTCTGACGCACTTACGGATTGTTGTGTGTATCTTAATCTTCAAGATGCATTTTCTTTCTATTTCGCGGGAGTTGGCAGTCCCGCGACTTGGAAAATGAATCGGTCTTGAAGATCGAACTAGAAGATCCAACATAGTAGTTCATTTCAGCTGCGATCGTGAGCAAATATGTGGTTTAATAGCTTCAAAAAAAAAAAGAAGAAACTGTGTAAATGTAGAAAATATAACGTTTATATTGGCAAAGTTCGTAATATTTTGATATTTTAAACTATTTATGGAAGTGGTATTGACGAAAGATTTGTAATTATGAATTTGTTAAATTTATCATAGTCCGGGCATAATTTGAAATATAATATAGGTAATGCTATTAAAAAATATTAATTAATATATATACATAGTTCATATTCAAAAGGAAACAGATCGATTTAAACATTCGGTATGCGATATACATAGGATACATTTTTATCGAAGATAAAATCGACCATCAATCGATATCCGATAGGTGGCCATGTTTTGCCCTTGCATCGCATCCCTCGCATCATCATCCGCATTCTGCATTCCTCATTCCGTTTCGGCGTCGCGGCGAGATAACGCGCGTTGTTTATTTGGTTTTAGTTTTAAGTTAGCGCGTTTTTACCCACCGCCGGTGTCGCCCAAATAATGCTAGACACAGCCTAGTGCAACGGTAAGCGGGATGCGTGCGGTGCAATTGGAGTACATGGAGTCTAACATCCGCTCAAATCCACTGCAGGCAAACCATCATCAATCACTCAAACCGCCACACAAGCAGAGACCGAAACGGAGCCATGGGCCGCAGCCGAAGTCCCGCCTCGCCGGCGCACAGGAGACGCGAGAAGGAGCGATCCGAGCGGAAGAAGCGCAGGGAGCGCCGTTCCCGGGAGCGGGAGGCCATCGGAGTAGCGCCAGCCGGAGGATCCGGATCTGGAGGCGCCGGTCGCCGCGACCGGGAACGGGATCGCGACCGCAGTCGCAGCCGAGATCGGGAGCGGGAACGGGAGCGCGACCGTGCGCGGAGTCGGCGATCTAGGTGAATAAGAAAGTGTAGTGTACCAAATGCCAACCACGATAAGTATAAAACTAGTCACTAAAATCGGGGATGTGGGTCACAGTTCAGGGGCGTGCTGGATAACCGTGAAATGGGGTTTAAATAGCAACCAATATTTATAAGTTTAGGATAAGCTTAGGGAGTGTTTGTGTAGATTTAGGAACACATTCCAACACAGGGGACAATTGACCCCTCAAACCCCCGAAATCGCCGTTCAGAACTTGTTTATTTACCCACGAGTATCGATAGACCCACACTTCGATAGGCAGCCAATCGATGGCTATGCAGCTCTGGCGTCCCAACATCAAAAAAAAATTACCACGTGAAGCGAAATTGTGCGAATTTCATCACGACATTTAAATTGATTTCCGGACATATAAACAGAATCCAGAACTCATCCGGCAGCAGGCTCAGTCAGGCCAGTAAATCCGAAAAGAGAGTAACCAGCAGGAAAAGAGGATCCACGTAAATACAGAGAAAATGGCTCTACGCGTCCAATTCGAGAACAACGACGACATCGGCGTCTTCACTAAACTAACCAACACATACTGCCTGGTGGCCATCGGTGGATCCGAGACCTTCTACAGCGCCTTCGAGGCGGAGCTGGGCGACACCATCCCGGTGGTGCATGCGAATGTGGGCGGCTGCCGGATCATCGGCCGCCTCACCGTGGGCAACCGCAACGGCCTGCTGGTGCCCAACTCCACCACCGACGAGGAGCTGCAACACCTGCGTAACAGCCTGCCAGACGCCGTGAAGATTTATCGTGTGGAGGAGCGCCTGTCCGCGCTGGGCAACGTTATCGCCTGCAATGATTATGTGGCCCTGGTGCACCCGGATCTGGACAAGGAGACCGAGGAGATCATCGCGGACGTGCTCAAAGTAGAGGTCTTCCGCCAGACCATTGCCGACAACTCACTGGTGGGCTCTTACGCCGTGCTGAGCAACCAGGGCGGCATGGTGCATCCCAAGACGAGCATTCAGGACCAGGACGAACTGTCGTCCCTGCTGCAGGTTCCCCTCGTGGCCGGAACAGTGAACCGGGGCAGCGAAGTACTCGCCGCCGGCATGGTCGTCAACGACTGGCTCTCCTTCGTGGGCATGAACACCACGGCCACAGAGATCTCCGTGATCGAGAGCGTCTTCAAGCTTAACCAGGCACAGCCCGCCACAGTGACGACCAAGCTGCGTGCGGCCCTCATCGAGGACATGTCCTAAGCGAAACTTTCCCCACTTTCTACTTGATATAAGGATTATCTGTTATCTTCTACATTTCATTTAAGAAATACAAAACACGAAACTAAAACAAAGTCTGGGAGCTGCAAGCATCAATTAGCTATTTTCCAATGGAAGTTTTTGAGATATAAGCTAGAGGAATAGAGGAATATTGTCTGTTAGGTATATAAATGGATTCAGAATGGATTTTAGAGGGATCTTGAGCTTGATTTTAAATCTTAGAATGAAATTCTCTAGCATATGCATATACAAGCCGGTTATTTTGGGTCTTCAGATGATTGCCAAAATCGAGACGTAAATATGGTCTTTAATGAAGCCAACCGACCGGTTGAGAAGTGTCGCATTTCGCGTAATTAAAACTTCATATTGCACAATCGGGTGCACAACGCCCAAGGTCGCCCCAGTTATTTCCCAGGCTCGTTGCAATTCGAATGCAATCAACTGGTCGGTCCTGTCACTCAAACGAAATCTATAGAACACTCACCACTCACTATGCACACACATTCATAATTTGCAGATCGCGGTCGAGGGTCGCCGGAGGAGGAGGAGGAGGAGGCGGCGGCGGAAGCAGCGGCGGCAACAGCAGCTCCGGACCATCGACGTCGCGAAGGACGACGAGGAACAATGCGGCGGCCACAGCTGCCGACCGGCCCAAGATCAACGAGGCGGACCTGGAGGGTAAATCGCCGGAAGAGGTCGAGATGCTGAAGACAATGGGATTCTGCACGTTCGACACCACCAAGAACAGGAAGGTCGAGGGCAACGATGTCGGAGAAGTGCATGTAATCCTCAAGCGAAAGTACCGCCAGTACATGAATCGCAAGGGTGGCTTCAACCGGCCGCTCGATTTCGTGGCATAGCAGTGCCTAGCAGCAGCCGTTGGCGTTGTCCTTGCAATTCCAATTGCCATTGGCCATCGCCATCGCCATCGCAGCAGCCACATCCTTTTCCGTTGCCCAACTAGTTTGCTACGCTTTTTTACTTGTCCGTGCCCAATGGGCAATGGGCGGCGGACGAAGACCTGCAATTTTATGCAATAGACCGGTTTACGAAATTCAGCCAGCTTTTGGCCCGTCAAAATTTCCACGCATCCAGCTAGTTCAGCACGAGGACAGCCTCGCCACACACATACCTCAATTAGTTATTTAGTAGTCTAAGCCTGAAGTGCGCCTTTGTTATAGAGTTGGCCGCCAGGTTAATTTTACAACAAAAGTCTGGGGCTGAAAGCCAGCCATCCCAGCCAGACGTTCTCGGATGGCGAATCTGCTTTCAGCTGCAGTCGACGACGCACGACGATTGCTTTTTGAATATTTCAAAGTAATTAACAATTGTTTTTGTTGACATCTCGCCATTTTGTACGCATACGAACGAATTAACTGAAGCCAGCCTGAGAAACCCAAATTCACAACAGAAAAATTTCCAAACTCACACACAGACAATTACTTAAAGTATTTGAAAACTTACCACAGCCCGAAACGCACTCTTCACATACCCATACCCTTATCCTTACCCATACCCATACCCATCCTCATCCGCATCCAGATCCCCATCCCGATCCCAACCGCAATCGAAAAGACCTCCCAACAAACTTCCTCCATACGCTGCAATAGTACAAGTTTTACAACCAAACAATATATATCAAATATATATTTAAATATAGAAATTATATATACACACACACCACAAGTACCTTATCCCCGCAACCCCCGAAATGAATCCAACAATAGCCATAGCAATTTGTTGAAAGAACTATTATTTGTTGAACAATCAAAATGTTGTAATTAATCCAGTTAATTCCGATTTCAATCACAAGTGCCAACAGATCAGGCAAGCAACGCTGAAGATGAATCACATTTGATACAGATTACAGATATGTATTTGTATAATCATTCTTTTGTACTCTTTTTATAAGATAGTAGGCATGAATTTTTGTACGCCTCAACGAGCTAACTATTTTAAGCAACAGTTTCAGTTACCCATTTCTTTGCGTTTGGAAAACAGCCACATGTATTGGAAAATTTGAACCATTTTGGACCAGCACCACTCACACACATCTTATAACAATTATTTGTAGTTTTACACACACGAAATTGCAGGGATTTTGTCTTATTTCATATTCTCCTACAATAAACTGATAATAAATTTGTAAAACCATTAATGTTCATGTTGTTTATGTGGTGTTAACTGTGAATGAAACTAATGGATTTTCCATTTCAAATATACATACGTGCATATGTGAAATTTCTTTGGGATCCAAATTATTTAGAAGCGCAAAGTAAACAAAGCCAGTTTAAATTGTATGTTTTTTTTTATTATTTTGTAATACGAAAATTTAATACAATTTGCGATTGAAGTACAATTACAAATGAAATGCTTAAGAGAAATGAATTGTGTGGAAACCAAGTTGAACACAAAATACAAAAATGCTTGGCAAAAGGTAAAAATATACGACTAAAGTTACATTTAGTTATTGTTACGCTTGCTATCGCTTAATGGATTGCAATTTTGCTTTACATAATTATGAAATACATGGGGCGCCGTTTTCTGGCTAGGATTAGAAGGAGGGAAAACAATCGGTTTTGTGCGCGAAGGCAGAGCAGACGGATTATGTCCGCTCGAATGATGCTTGGGTAAGAGGTTGTGTTCCTCTCGATTCAGTGTGTTAGTCTTTTTGTTGCCGCTTCTGATGATCGCTAAGGCTGAAGATCCGCAGGGACCCCGCTGCACCTAATCGCCTTTGCGAGGCTTGCGCTTGCGCACCTGTTCCGTCTTCTCGGGCGCAGCATCGCCGGCCTGCTTGGGCTCCGGCTTCTCTTCCTTTTCCGGCTCGCTGTCGGCCTCCTTCTCTTTAGTGGCCAGATCGCCCACCTGCTCCTCGCTGTCCTCTTCCTCTTCGTCGTCGTCCTCCTGTTCTTCCTCGTCGCTATCGCGTTGCTCGTCATCGTTCTCCTCGGCGTCGCCATCATCCTCGATCTCCTCGGTTGCCAAATCCTCCAGGCCCTCGGTCAGATTGTCCTGGGACTCGGAGAAGCTCTGGCGCTGCGACTTCTTGGGTGGGTAGACAAAGTCCACAAGGCACACGAGCAGCAGCCCCAGGGCAGCGCCCACGAAGATGGTGGCGATGGCGAAGAGGGCGTAGGAGCCCCACGTGGGCAGTCCGTATTCCTCCTGCAGGCGCCCGTTGAAGTCCTTAAAGAGTTTTTGCGTATGCTATTAGTACATGAACCCAACATACAAGACAACAGCAGAGAGCAAAGACCAGAGTAATGAGTGATGGGCGGCAATCTTTTGTGGGTCAACGGGATCAACCCGCTGATAAGCTTCCGCTTATGTCTCATGCAGTGAACCGATGCGATAATGGGCTAGGTGAACGTACCTTCAGAGTGTGCGAAAGCTTGAAGAAGTAGGACAGCACGGACATGTGGGTGGTGTCGGGCTTCTTCCAGGCGGACAGCGGTTCGATGCTCTGCCACTGCTGCTTCTTCACGAAGTAGAGGAGGGCGTCGCCATCACGGGCCCCACGATACTGCCGGAACTCGCCATCTTTTACGCTGGAAATGATTGACGTGGATTACGACGATGTGTATTTCATGGGTTGAAAAGGTCTATGTGGTGCTCACTGGTAGATGGTGGGGAGGGCGGTGACAAAGAAGCGTCCACTCAGCGAGGGCGAGGTTGTCACGTCGATTTTGGCCACCTGCACCTGGACATCCTTGGCCACGCGGGCAAACCGCTCCCAGGTGGGAGCCAGGTTCTTGCAGGCCGGGCACCATGGAGCAAAGCTGTGAATGGAGGGAGAAACATATGTTTAACACAGCTGCCGATGAGTCATCGTCGCCGCAAAGGAATGTCTGGTATTTCGGAGAACGAAAGAACCAGCTTGCCGGCTGGAGAAAGCCGGCGCACCACGCCCCTTTATGTTACGTCAGGGGCAGCGGGGTTTCATGTGGGTAGGGACTACTCAGAGCCACCCTTTCGCACTCACAACTCGATCATCCATTCGCCCTGGAGCATCAGGTGCCAGTTGTCCTCGTCCAACTCGATTAACTTGCCACCTGGCTGCAGTCCTGACTGCGCTGCTGCCGTCGACTGCGCCGTCGCCGCCAGCAGAAGCAGCGCCGCGCATGTCGCGGCCACAAAGTACGATGTGCTATGCATGTGGTGATGTTTTGGTGCTTTGCTCCGCCGATTCGTGTCCTGAAACCTGTGACGTTCGGCTGCGACAGTTTCTTAAATTAAACTAAAGCTTCCGTCTTGGTCAGTTCCAAAAAGTTACAGAAACTGCGACGCCTGCTGGAAAATTGACAGAAGTGCTGGTTCGATATCCATCGGAGATGGCAAGCCGCTTTATTCCCCGCTAGATCATCGGTAGGGGGATTCGGTCGGTATTCGCTCGTTACACGATTTTTTATTTATTAGATCAAGCTTCAAGTTTTCTTACATACAAATTCAATTTTTATCGTATCTTCAAAATCATTTTAATTATAATAACTTATTTTATTGAAGCCTCTGCAATGTCAAGCTATTTATAAGTCGATTGAACTGCATACAAATACTACATTTGTACCATCGCTATTGCAATCGATAACTCCAGACAACAACAAAGAAAATAAAAGTTTACGAAAACATAACAAAATTCGACATTTTGGAAGTTTCCCTCGCCACAAGAAATGGCCCATAACTACCTGCAGCCAGTGCACGATCACTTCGATGACGTGGACAGATTCGAGGACGTGGACGACGACCTATTCCTGCAGAACAAACGGACGGGAGCAGCCAAGCTTCCGCAGCAGAGGAGCACCAATCCCTTCGAGATGGATGACGATGACGAAGAGGAGATAACCTCGTCGCCATCAGTGGCCGCACAGCGACTGGCCTATGCTGAGAAGCGAAGGGCCATTGAGCAGCGAACTCTGGACTCTACCAACAAAAGCTTGGGTAAACATGGGGTCAATTGCCAGCCAATTAAGGGGCGTTATTGATGCGTCTCTCTCCTACAACCCCCAGGTCTGCTCTACGAAACCCAGGAGGTGGGTAAGGCGACGGCCGTGGAGCTGGCCAAGCAGCGGGAGCAACTGGAGAAGACATCACATCAGTTGGACGAGATCAGCTCCACGCTGCGCTTCAGCCAGCGCCATCTGACTGGTCTGAAGAGTGTCTTCGGCGGCCTCAAGAACTACCTTTCGGGCAACAGGGACCAACCACCCACCGCGACTGGTTCGCCCACGGGCAGTCAGTCCTCCCAGGAGGCCAATAGCAACATTAACCAGGGTGCCTGTGGCGGTGCTAGCCCCTCGGCTCCGCTATCACCAGCGGAGCGCTACGACAATCATCCGGTTAGCCAGCTGCGTGGTGATCCCAGCAGCACCTACCAGCCCCAGCGACAGGCGGCCAATCCCTTCCAGGCCCAGATCGATTCCAATCTGGAGGAGATGTGCAGCAACCTGTCGGTGCTGAAGATGCTGGCCACCGATCTGGGTGGCGAAATTGAGTCGCAAAATGAATTGCTGGATAACATGAACTACAAAATTGAGGATGTCGACTTGAAGATTCACAAGCAGAACAAGGACATGAGCAAGCTTCTGAAGAAGTGAACAAGCGAGCATTCGCATACTATTGTATTGATCATTGCTTAGAATAGCCCTCCCTTAATATACAAATCTTAGCCATACCATATCGCACGGTGAGCACTTCACAAGGCCATTAAGAATGCATTCCTCATTATGTTTCCTAGTTTTTTATTGTTACACACACCAAAACAATTCTCTCAATGGAGTGCTCGTAGTTGGAGAGCGATAAGTGTTCAGTTTTAAATAAAGATTCATATAAAAAGCAAGTATATCTGGCCTAGTGTTTCCCCGTCTGGATTGGAATACATTATACATTTTCGGAAGATATCTCGAGTTGCAGTGCTCGCGCCCTAATAAAGATATATAGTTCTTTGTTTGAATTCGATAACTTCCGGACAACAGCGACCAATCGATTCGCTAAAGCTATCAAGCAATCGAATTCCAGTTGATACCATCGCTGGAAAGCTCTTTTCTCAAACGCATCCAAAAGAATAGCGCCAACTCAGCGCATTCCGGAATTCGTTTCGTAAATATTCTGTAAATTTTGCGATAATGGAAGAAAACTTCGAACCGTACACCCCACAGTTGCTCAAGAATCCCTTGTCCTATTCGTGAGTAATAAGATACATATTAAAGGCACTCATGACCACGTGCAACTCATTCTGCAGGGATCTCGTGAAAAAGGGCGTTGAGTTCGAGGTCGACAATTCGCAGCAGAACCATGCCAGGGATCTGGGTCTCGACAGCGACAGCGACAGCGACTACGAGGATGCGCTGGACGTGGACGGCGAGGAGCTACGTTCACCGTGGACATATTCATTCGACGAACTGCGTGCGCTGATGAGCGAGATCGACGAAAACATTTACAAGCGGATCACTCGCACCGGTCACGTGGATCGGGAGGCGGTGCCGAACAAGGCTAGGGTCTCGGTTCGGTACAGTGGCTACTGGGAGGGCGAGACCGCTCCCTTCGACTCCTCCCTGCTGCGGGGCAGCAAATTCGTGTTTGAAACTGGCCAGGGAACGGTGGTTGAAGGCCTGGAGGTCGCCGTCCGCAGCATGCGTCCTTACGAGCAGGCCGAGTTTATAATCTCCTACAAGCTGCTTTTCGGAGAACTCGGTTGCCCTCCGCGGATCAAGCCCAAGGCGGATGCGCTCTTTAAAGTGGAGGTAATTGACTACTCGCTCATAGGAGATGCGAAGGGCATCGATGCTATCCCCCAAGAAGACCGCGACAAGTTTTGTGTGGTCTATCCGAAGGCTGTCGACTTGCACCTACATGGCAAGGACTCGGTGAAGCTCGGACGCTATCAGAGTGCAGCAACTGCCTTCGAACGGGCAGTGAGCTCACTGAACTACTGCCGAATGGCCAATGACGAGGAGGAGCGCAAGCAAACTGAACTGCTTACTACCCTGAACGTAAGTGGCCAACAAGAATAGCTTGCAGAGGCAGCGTTCTCGACCAGGCAGTTGATTCCTTGTCTCCTTTCTCAGCAAAACCTGATGATCGTTTACAACAAGATGAACAAGCCGAAGCGCGCCTGCATCATGATGAAGGCCTTACGGCACCTGACCATGGGCAATCCGTCTTGCAAGGCGCTCTTCCAGGAGGGACGCGCCCTGGCCGCTCTGGGCGAGTACAACTTGGCCCGCAACGCTTACCTGCAGGCGCAGGCCAAGCAGCCGGCGAACAAGGAGATCAGCGACGAGATTATCAGCATGAACAAGAGAATCAGCAAGTATGAGGAGGCCAGTCGCGATATATGGGCACGTGCCTTCTCGTTAAAGAACTCAAAGTCAGACGTCCGCAAAACGCCTGCTCAGCTGGAGAAGGAGGCAAAGGAACAGGATTTCAATGACAAAATGGAAGATTTGATTAGGCGGTTTAAGAACACTTCAGATCAACAAGTGAGCTTTTCACGTAAATCTTATTCGAACGCTCAGTTCGACGCGACTTGCAAATTGGCCAAGGAACACAACCTGAAGCTAACTTTGTCTCCCATCCAAGAGGATGTTCTGACATTGTCTAAGCCGGATGTTAAGTTCGCTTGAGCTTACTAAGAAGCCCCAGTATTTCATATTTCATATCTTACTCAAAAAAAAAAACATACCAAACATGAAGGTAATTTAGTTCCAAGTTCTAGAAGAGCAGTATCATTAGTTATTTCGATATTAGCAACATGAATATCGTAAGCCCAGACGAATGTTAACGTTTTTTGTTATTTAGAGCAACGTAGACCTTAAGTTGTTAAAAACCACAATAAAAGTAATGCACGGCAGCTACATAATCGTCAGGTACTACTTAATTTACTTTCCATTACTTTGCTCGAATTGGCGATGCAGGCACTCCAGGCACGCACATCCTTTGACATGTCCAAGTCTGGGCTCTACGATATGAACCTCCTGCAGCTCAAAGCTGTCGGAGTCGTAGCTCGTAAATGATTCCGATTTCACAAACTTGCAGCACACGCATATACAACCCAAAATGCCTGGGAAAATAAGAAAGTAAGAGGATTTGGTCTAAGAGCAACTCACATCCGTACTTAAGGAGACTATCCAAAGAACAAGCAGCAGGAGCGGACAGAAAAAACTCCTGGCCATAGGTAGTTCGCCCGCACTTAAGCTTGCTTTTCCATCATCAATGCCCAGGACGTTTTCAATAAATGTTTCCGCTTGGGATTTCGTATCTGCCATTTTCTCGAAGAAAGCTATTTTTTTTAATTGGCCCGAAAGTTTTTGATCTCCTCCAAACCTGTTTAGTTAAACGACTGTCTATGGCTACCAGCTAGTTCCTAATTCAAAGCTTGGGATTGTTCAGTGTCGCAATAGATTAAAGAACAGTTGTGCCGCCCTGATGAATGTAAATGTGTTTTTACAAGATTGTAACTGCAAGGCAAAAGAATTCTTCCACTGCACTGCACAGTACATGAAAACTAATGGATTGGTTCAATTTGGTTTGAGGGACTCAACACAGGGACATATTTTATTTAATATTTATAAAGTTTTTAATTCACACAGACTCCATTTTTGACCACCGTGCACCATTTGTAGCCGTCGACTTTTTTTGCACCAGATTTGTCCAGAAGAGCAGCCAGTAAAATTAAAATAATAGTTTTTTTCAGCATCATTGTAGCGTTTATATTGTTCATCAAGTGGATTATATTCACAAAATGAAGTTTCTGTTTGTGGTGTCTAAATATGCATGGAAAATCAATTGGAAAACGCATTTTCACCGTCATTATTCCGTTTATAACACGTTAAACATTGTACAAAGTATAAGCCAAAAAGAAAATGGGCTATTCAATAATTACTTTACTGCCCCTACTCAACTTTTTAATATAATTCAAGGACAGAAAAGGCTTCAAAAAAGGTTATTAGTAACAAAAAAAAAAATTGTTCAGAGGTGGTTTTGAACCCCGTCAGTTGGGATTTGTAGTCGCACGCTTTACGCTCTGCGCCACACAGGGTGCGCGCCACCGCTAAAAATACGACCACTTGAACCAGGTCAAACCGGTTCCGAAGCAGTAAAAGATTCTCGCTTGAGCTGAAATTTAGACAGCGCGTTTGCAAGTGCGTCCATAGCACTCTGCGTTGAGAGTCGCGCCTTTACAGGCGAGAGCACGTCATCGAATCTACTCCGTACTTTGTAGAATGTGTAAATCTGAAATATAGAAAGTAGGAAATGCCCCTCTATTTGGCCGGATTAATGTGTTTGTAGTTAATTCCGATTATGCATGAGGAGAAGGCAGAGTAAGGAATGGTGGGGATTAGCCTTCGGTGCTCGAATCGGTTATAAATCCGCGAGATAACTATCATCCTTGTTTCCCTCCACACCTTTTTTTTGTGAAATGAAATACGAGTACTCTACGCAACTGACTGACTGTTAAAACCCATAAATATTTATTCATGAATATTGTTTTCCTGGCTTAATGTTAAATGTTACCATACTTGTTATGATTACTCGTTTAGTTATTGGCATCTGTGGAATACTCGTACGTTTCATATTTGCTTACACTTTTAATTTGATATAACATATATTTTTTTGATTACCAGAACAGCAAAATGTTATACATCTATTTTATTAAGTTATTGTGTGTGTAGTTAGCCCACGGATTGTGTTTGTTTCGAATCGGAGCAGGTTGTTACTTTTGATTTTCTGTGCAGGCATTCAATTCCGCCTCAACATAACATTTCTGATAACATAACTCTGCTTGCTTTTGATTTTGAATAACAGAACTTTTGAAAAATAATGTGAATGCTTCTTTATCATTCTGACTTTATCTACTCTTAACTATGTTATCGCTTAAAATGCATACATCGAATATTATTATTGTTGATCATGTATTTATGTAACTGGTGGGTTTTCCGGTTGATGGGTCTTATTTCGGTTGCATTCGGTTTTCAGGGATATTAGTTGCAATTTGATTACTTGCCTAGCTCTTCGGGTTTGATTTTTAAACACGATTACTTAATCCGTTGACATCTCAAAGTTTCATATAAAATTTGAAGCTCCTCTGTTCAATGTTTAAAGTAAACTCCGCTTACTTCACTACGTCATGTGCCGATTGGGTAATTTGTTTTACTTTAAAACTATAAATACCTTGTCTGAATTGACAGTTTGTGTTTCTGTGTATTCACTTGCGACCTAAGTTAAGTTTGAGCAAATTGCGGCATTACATGTGCTAATACATATTTATCGTTATATCTTTCGAACAGCCGGTACATAATTTCTTATCTACATATAAATATTTACTTGATAATTTCGCATAGACTACGTTTCGGTTTTCATTTTACAGGTACACATCCAGTTCAACTAACAAACATGCAACATCGATGGCTTATTTCCATACGCCACATAAGTTCACTCGGCAAGTTAGTCGCCTTGGAACAGAGAAACTTGCATAAATGAATTAGTCCATTTGATTGTTTGTAAATAATACTAAAATTCCAGGCGACTAACTTGCTGTGTGCAAATATGGGGTTATATGAATTTATACGAAATTAGTTTCTAGGGTCTCTAGGTACATATGTATGTATGTAGGCAGGTGTCACAGCTACTGCGCTAAACAAACAACAACAACGAACTCAAGTTACAACAATTTCAATTTGCGTTTAATTATATATTCCTGTTTCCAATGTTTTTCTTACGCCTAAATATGTTTGACACAAATTGAAAATTACTTCGAGCCGGAGCAAATAATTTATCACACATTTTCAGGGACTGAATAAAGTTGGGTTCTCAATCGATAATAATGTAATATCAAAATAGGGCGAGAAGCAAAGCACAAATTCTTCAGATTGAATCGTTCTGAATATCTGGTGCTTAAATATCCCAACTAGCTACAGGTACAAACACATACAAATATCTACGAGTATTATATTTGTTCTATTCTTGTATATTTTAATATATTTATATAATTATTTCAACATGAATACACAACAATGGTTATATAAATTCTAGAAATGTACGCGTAATTATTGTTTTCCCGTTTTCTGTGAGCATATTTCCGTATTTGGCCTAGCTCCCGCCTACTCCACGCACATAAAACACTTCTAAATATTTGTCTTAACTATACAAATGCACACAAATAGGGATTTGATGCAACTTGATTAACATTTAGGTACATGAGTCTCTCGTTAGCACAGAAAACATGGAGTACAGTGAGCACATAGATACATCTACATTTACATTTACATTCACATTTACAGATTAGGGATCTCGCCTTCCGGGTGATGTATTCTGCTCTATAAACAAATGCGCACACTTTTCAAACGGAAAAATACATCCGCCCGCCCAAGTTCCGCCCTCCAAAGTAGTCTTAAGAATATTCGCAGTAAAAAACCAATCAAACGATCTCTCACTTGTGTAAATTGATTAGTTGTAACCTTTGTATATTTGTATATAAATTTATATATTTAAAAACTCAACGATTTCCATTGCACTTTCAACATTGCTCTCGAATTAATTGGCGCCCAACGGGGGGCATCCAAGGATATACACACGGAACTAAATAAACACACATCGGGACTCCTGACCTAAAGCCTACGTTAACTTCTGAAATTAGGTACTAAGGAACAGCTATCCCACCGTGATGACTGATAAATAGGTACTTTCGCATAGGAAACATGAAGGTTCGATCCTCCCTCGTCGCACTCTGCTCATCCGAATGAGGTGCCTATAAAATATTCGACTGTAGCTTGTGTCCGTTTGCATAATCGCCTAGTTAAACTTTTTACAAGTACAGTTAAGTGGGTTGCTTAGCTCATAGATACACACATACACGTTTATATATATATATACTTATAAAAATAGTTTTCGATATTGGGAGAACAACAACGTATGCGTTCGACTCCTTTCCTTTTCTTACACCTCGGCCTACAGATCCTACCTGGTACGCTCTGGCTATTACTTCTTAGTTCCTGCTCCGGATGCATTGCCTTTCGTCTTGGCCTGGCTGCCCAATGTTGCAGCTGTCGACGTGGCCGCCTTCTTGTTGCTGCTGCTGCTGCCCGCTGCAGTTGCTGTCGCTGTTGCAGCAGAAGCCGCTGCAGTCTTGGCTGCACTTGCTCCTGGTTTGGACACCACAGCTTTTGTGGGGCTGGTGGAGCCGGCCTTGATGGGCTTCACTGCCGACTTCGTGGGGCTGGTTTCGTTCGCCTGTGTCTTGCCGGCTTTCGTGGACTTGGCCGAGATGTTGCTGCTGGCGGCGCCCTTTGCAGGCGGTGGAGTATCCGTGCTTCGGCTGCTGGGCACATCGCCCTTGCCACTTCCCGCTGAAGGGACAATCGTCTTCTGATTCAAGGCAGTTTTCGTAGGCGTTGCTGTTGCAGTAGCCCCTTGCGACTTTTGTGCTGCTGCTGCTGCTGTCGCTTTTTGGTTAACTGCTGGCTGTGCAGTTGATGTGGCTCCTCCACTCGGAGTGACCTTTCCGTTCGTCACCCCAACACTGGCAGCTGCAGCTGGAGCATCCGACTTGCAAGTAGATAATGTGGCCGTTGGCTTGCTGCCAGCGTTTGTATTTGTCTTCGCCACCGATGCTGATGTGGACTTGGCTGGCGGCGCAGAAGCAACAAGTGCCGATGCAGCGGCAACTGGTGTGCTTTTTGCGGCTTGTGTTGCATTAACCGCAGCTAATGATGGTGGTGGTGCCGTAGCTTTGAGTGGAGCGGCTGCTTTTGAGGCTGCGGCAGGCACTGTTGCTCCTGACGAGACACTAACCACTGCTGCAGTTGCAACACTGGGTGCTGTTGATGCTTTTGTGCCGCCTGGAGCAGTAGCAACACTGGCTGATATTGTGGTCTTAAGTGGTGCTGTTTTATCCGTTTGCGACACTTTAACCGAGGCAGCCACATTTAAAGCCATTGCTGCTGCAGGCGTTTTGCCAGCGGCGACTGTTGCTGTTGCAGCTGCAACACTGGCTGCTTTGTTGCCACCAGCAGCAGTGGCAGCAACAGCACCTGATGATATTGTCGTTTTAAGTGTGGCTTTGCCATTTGCCGCAGCAGCAACTGTTGTTCCTGTGGCAGCAATGCCCACTAAAGTGGTGGGTGCAACACCAGCTGCAGGCGGTGATTTGGTGGCAGCAGCGACAGTTGCTGCTGTCGCGATGTTGCTACTGGCCAGCGGAGCTGCAGCACTCGTGGCTCCTGTGGCCAAATTGACTTTGGTTGACTTCTTCTCCCCGCCTCCCGCGAAAGTGGACATGGTGGTGCACTCACGTCCGCTGCTCTGCGTTCCGGCGGCCAGGACCTTTATGTTCGCCGATTTGTTGTCCTTTTCGGAGGGAATAAGGGGCTGTTTGCTGGGGCTGATCTCGGTGGTTGGCGACTTGTGGGTGCCGTTCTTGGCATTCGTCTGCAGGTTGCCGCTGCTGCCTTGCTTGCCCATGGATTTCGGAGCACCTGGCCGCTTGCCCACAGTCGCCAGAGGCAGGCACTCGACATCCACGTCCACGTCCAGGGTCAGTTGCCTGTCCTTCTTGTTCGCCGCCTGCTTGGGCGAGGCCTCCTCCTCGATGAGAATCTTGGTGTTGGTCACGCCGTCGTAGTTTTGGCTCTGGTACCGCTCGGCGTGCAGGTTGACGCAGGGTCTGCCCGCTGGTCCCCACTCGGCGGTGGGCTGCAGCAGGTGCTTGATGCGGTCCCTGAAGCTGAGGCTCATGGGCGCCCGCCAGATCTCCTGGAAGGCCACCAGGAAGATGACCAGCACGGGCAGCAGTCCCACGATCCAGCCCACTGCATCCGCCCACATGGGGTAGACATAGTGACCATACTTGGCGGGCTTGTACTCCACCCAGTTGAAGAACAAAATGAACTGGGAGTAATGTAGTAGATAAGGAATACATCATCAGCAGTAATCAGAAAGATTAACTCACCAAGAGGGTGGCTGGCGTGATGTAGCGCCACATGATACCCCAGAAAAAGTTCCAGAACCACGATCGCTTGCCAATCATGCCCTGAATGTCGTTGAGGAACCGCTGGGATCCATAGATCCACGCAATTAGGATGCACTCCGAGATGGCAATCAGCAGCACGGACCAGTTGGCAGCGTATTTGTCCATCAGCTGCAGCCAGTACATGCCGCTCTAGAGGATTAGTAGTAATGTAAAGTCATACACTTTGATTAGCGCTCAAAAATACCCACATTGGTGGTGAAGCCCAGACCGCCGATGTAGCCGAAAATGGCCACCGACAGGACCACCCAGATCTTGTACTGCCTCAGGTTGGGGAACCTGTCCAGAATCGCCGTCGTCACCGTCTCCATCAGAGCGAACTGGGAGTCCAGTCCCAGGGTCAGCAGCATCACGAAGAACAGAACGGCCCAAACGGGCGAGACGGGCAGCCGGGTGACCACCTCCGGATAGACAATGAAGGCCAGACCCGCGCCCTGGTCCACCACCTTCTCCACATCGACGTTCAGCTCGTGGGCCAGGAAGCCAATGATGGAGAAGATCACCAGGCCGGCGAAGAAGGAGGTGGCTATGTTGCAGAAGGCCACGATCAGCGAGTCCCTTGAATTGGATTTGGTGCTTAGTTCGAAAGTTCCACAACTTGTAACCATGGTGTGGTACCAAGGTGGTACTCATCTCATCCGCAGGACTTATCGCTGCTAAGCCAATCGGAATATAATGAAACTTACTTGTAGCAGTTGTTGGAGAACTTGTTGTAGGACGAGAGCGTGATTAATCCGCCCCAGGCCGGGCTCAGTGCGAAGAATATCTGGACCGCCGCATCGCCCCAGACCTAGTGGATGAGTGGGAGGATGAAGGACGTAGCCATGGAGCGGTGGGTTGCCGCATTCAGCACATACCTGGGCGTTGGCCAGCTGCTTCCAGTCGGGCGTCAGGTAGAAGAGAATGCCCGTGCTCGCGCCCGGCAGCGTGACTCCCCGGACGAAGAGTATCACCAGGACGACGTAGGGAAAGAGGGCCGTGAAGTAGACCACCTTGCCGGAGGACTGGACGCCCTTGCACAGGCAGAGGAACACTATCGTCCACGCCAGGAAGAGGCAGGCGGCCAGTGACAGCTTAATGCTGCCCGTCTCCTCGATGCCCTTGGACAGACCGAGCACAAAGTTGCTGCCGGAGCCAAGTGCGAGTGGCAAGTGAAAGAGACCCAATGGAAGAGAAGCGAAGTTCAAGTCAATTAACACAGAATTTAAATGCCCCATGTGGGTAATGAAAATAGGTAGTGAATGAAATCATGCATGAAATAGCAAATGATAATTGTGCAAAATCCATGTGAAAACCCACTTGAAGTACTCCTCAGCTGGTGGACGTTTCAGGGCTCCAAGCGCCAGGGTGGTGATGTTGTTTTCCGCCGCGGAGGTAGCGTTGTGGCAGGTGCGAAGGTAGTAGGTGCCATTGGTGGCCTCGCACTGGTCCGCCTGAGCGTACGAGAAGCAATCTGCAAGAGACTTTGCCTGTCAGCAAGTTGGATCTCCACCTTCCCTTCATTTCCCTTCCATCCACATTCCCATTCCCATTCCCCCTCACTCAATTATGCAAACAGCGCTTTAATATTTATGAACTATTTGCTGGGTTGTGCAACCCACTCTGGGAACATAATTAAAAGGACAAAGTAGCAAATCAGAGGAGGGCACAAAAAGCGCTGCCCCGGCAAGCAAAAAAAAAAAGGGTCTGGGCATGTCAAAGTCCTTTGGCGGAAAAGGGTTGCCCAGAAAGGATCTGGCAACTGGCAAATTTGACTGCCTGGCGGGGGTGAAAGGTCAATAGCAGAGCAATCTGTCTTTCGCCTGCCTTTTTCTTTCGACAGTACATAAAGTCCATTCGATTTGATCCGCCTAATGAGACTTTAACTTTAACTAGGCACTAGGCAGCTTGTTGGAAAAACCCACTCCCTCATTCACAACACTCGCTTTTCCCGCGCAGCCACAAATTGTATTTACCTGTCAGTCCCACAAAAGACAGAAACTTCGAGTTCTGGTTATGACATTTGACTTATGTATGTGTGCCAAAAGAGAAAGTGTCGCCGTCGAAGTTTTCCACACAAATTTCCACGCAAAATGACTGGCTGACAGTTGATTTCGCCTTTGCAGGATGGTATAAGTTGCAGGACATTAAGGCTGGCAGTGGCTAATTGCGAACTAAATTCGTTTGCCAACTGAAATGGGTATTCAAATCGATTTATTGAGCAGCAAACCCACAACTCCACACCACAACCTCCCACCATTCCCACGCCCAATCAGCGCCTGTCAATAAACATTACTCATACGCCCCGTTGGCGCATCGAATTAAACCGTCGCTAGACTCAAGTTTAAATTCCGAGCCAGCCCACATACATATGTATCTACGTACATTCATTCATCAGCTTCATTTTGCAATGGGGAAATAAACTCGAGAACAATTTCGTGTGGCTGGCGGTTGATGGTTTTGTGAAAAACTTCAAAGTGTTTACACGCCGTTTAATTTGCCTGTCTGCCTCTGTTTGCATTGCAATTAATTTGATTACACAAACGCACACACACGCGAGTTGTGCGATATAAATTCTATTTGAAAGAGGAACGAGAAACGAGGACCAACCAAGCAATTCGCATATAAATAAATCCTGGGCGCAGTTTGTGTATCCCGCTTGGAAAAGGATACCGACTTTCTTATTCAACTTGCAGAGCAGAAAATTGGCCTCCTTAAGTTTTGTGGCCTCGGATTTGATGGCACATTTCGCAGATGCTGTATGGCCAGTGTTTAGAGTTTAGAGAGTCAAATAAAAGGATTTTTAGTGGCCAGATCATTTACCTTATTAGGCACATCGAAATGCTGGCCAAATATTTACTGGAAAACATAAGCACACAAGTAAGTGGAGAGCCAAACAGAGTGCGACATTCGATCCGTGGACAAACAGAGTCAAACACATTTTAATCGTGACACTAAAAGTAAACATTTGTCATCTAAAACAGACGACAGAGGACAAAGGCGAACGAGGTCAGGATGCTGGCAGCAGCAGCACATCGGGCGGCGAATCGAGAAGTGTCAATAAATAAAATCCTTAAGAAATTGCTTGTCTGCCGGGGCAGGACCCCCCACTCCGCCCGCATACCCCACTCCTCCCCTGCATACACATACAATACTTTCTAGTCGTGGGATTCCTGGGAGCTTAGGGAAAAGCCCGGCCCAAGGTTGAGTTTCCCACTGCCAGCGATTGAGTGTCAAAAACAGTTAAGACATAATTGTTTGTCATTTTAACAATTTGAAGCTGCCGTGTTCGTTCCCCCGAAGGTGAAATGCTCTGCGTCGAGGGACGCTGCTCAATATCCAGGACCCTCAATAGCATCCATTATCGATTTCTGGGCCAGCACAAAATGAAAAAAATATGGAAATGGCTGCCAGTCAGGGAACGCCGTCTAAGTTTGATTTCGAAGCAGGTGCCTTCGTCTTATGTATTGATTTTGGTAGGGATCGTACTAGGAATTCCTACATAACCATATTCAAAAATCATGCTATCCTATAGCAGAGGCTTGAATTTATATAACTCTTCCTTTGTTAATCAAAGCAATTAGGAAAGTTTCCACCCATTCATTTGGATTTTCCTACTTCTTCACAAAATCAACCATTTATGACATGCTGGAAATGTAAATTTTGTTGAATGCCCGACAAATAAGCTCATCCCTTCTGACCTACATAGAAAACTTGCCACGCTTTTCCGGGGCAGCATGACGAATCCACCCGCCGCCCAGCTCCCAGCTCCCAGCTCCAGTATCTGGAATTCAGAATCCGGAAGAGTCGGCGTTCAATGGTCGTTAAAGATTTATGTGTTTCGCGTGGCGGAACGTTTTAAAGTGTCTGTGTCTCTGTTTCTAGCCAAGGAAGTCACCAGCAGACTGGGGAATTCGCAAGGCAACGCCTTCGCCACACACACACACACACACACTTATAGAGTCCTCACACACACACACTGAGCAAGCTCTCACCTTGCAATGTCAAGCGAGGCACAAAAACAATTGCCTACTTCAGGGCGCCTAGGAATCCTCCATGCTTCTTGTTTATTATTATAATTCTGGGCGAAAGTTTGTTCATACTTTCTATTTGCTTGCGTGTGCGTGAAGGGCAGGATTGTGGAGACATTCACATTTGTTCACAATGAATGATGTACTTTTGATCCCCGTGGCATTATGCTAGGCTGGCCTCCACTATTCGGATATTTCGGAAGCGAACTTATCGAGTTTTTATTTTACATTTCTTTCCCCTGACTTGCGAGTTTCCTTGAAAGTTTCCCTGGGATTGTGTGTGTTTATCTTTGCTGCGTCGCCCCGAATCAATTGTCTCCGGGCTCCGCTGGTTACACAACCATTTTTCCCCGCCGCACCCGCCATCCGATTTCGATTTCCCTGGCCATGTGTTTTCCCAACCGAGCCACGTGCCGCCGATGGACACAAACAAAAACAACAAATGCGGAGCCGAGCGGAATAAAATTCCACTTTTGACAGCCTGCAATTTGCCTAATTTATTACCCGAGAAACGTAACAAAAGATGGGAATCTGACATCCGCTCTTATCCTCATCCTCCACCGTTCCCCCCCTTTTCCCCCGCCAAGTGTTTTGGCCTATTAATTAATTGGATCCATCGCACTATGTGCTCCCCAGGGGACAAACTCACACTTTGTGCTCCAGGCGGGCTCGCAATTCTGCCACGGAAGTACCGGCGCAAACGAGGCGAACATGTAGAAGATGGTCCAGGCGATGATCAGGTTGTAGTAGAGCATCACTATGGCGGACACCAGGATCATGCCGGTTCCTAGTCCCCGGAAGAGCGGGCAGAACCGACGATAGACGGCCACGGGACCCAGGGCGGCGTACTGGCCAAATGAGAGCTCCATGAACATCAGCGGCAGTCCGGCGATGACCAGCATTATGGTGAAGGGGATGAGGAAGGCTCCTGCAAAGGGAAAGCATATATCATTTTGATATATATATCATTAATTGTGTATCTACTAGATACATTTCTTAGATGAAACGAACCTCCTCCGTTGTTGTAGCACAGGTAGGGAAACCGCCACACGTTGCCCAGGCCCACTGAGTATCCGAGCAGCGAGAGCAGGAAGTCGAAGCGACCCGTCCAGGTGCCACGTTCGTGCTCCGACTCCCCAGCTCCGCCGGCTCCTGGCCCAGTGGCGTCCAGTTGGATAAGCGCCGTTCCGGAGGCGCAGCCACTGATCGCCGTAGAGGGGCAGACCACGCCTCCTCCGCCGCCGACGCCGCCGACTCCGGCACTTCCGGACTTGCTGCTCTGCCCCATTTGGGTGGCAGTTCTGATCCTCCTCCAGCTGTGGACGGGAAATGCAAATATTTGAATCTATTAGTTTGCTTTCACAGGTGACAACCAGCTGGCCAACTGCCAACTTTCACAGCTGGCCAAGAGCGCCTGCTGATGGATTCAATTGGCCTCGATTCCGGCCAAATGAAAGCAATTAGGAAAGGTCACCTGACTGGTGCTTCATTACCCTTAGATTAAACTAGAGTGTTCATATACATTTCCCACACAATATATGTTATATGTTATTACTTTAAATCCAATAGATTTGTTTCAGAAAAGAGTGAAAGCAATTTGTAGTTTCTAAAGTTTCAACTTAATAAATAAACCGAGCAGAAAGTTAATGGATTAGCTGTGCAGTGCAAATACTTTAATTTAATTATCGAAGCCAGAAGCTACAAGTTCAATAATAAATATTGTGCTATGTTGCTAATTGGTTTATGGGTTTTACAATAAAGCCTCTCGTCGTTTATTTGTGAAAAAAGTTCGTTTCCTAAATGCATTTTCATAAGCAAATCATTCGATGTTTTAAGCTATATACTTTAAGTAGAGTATAAGTAGTAAGTAAGAATATACTTTAAGTATAATTTTAGCATTAATAATATTATTATTAAATTAGAGAAGGGCTGCTACCAATGGAATTGGCTACGAAAATACTAAGATTTTGGCCAAGGCCGGACAACTTAAACTGAATGCAAGTTCAATGGATTTTCTATCCGCAGGCGCATTTCGTAATTTCCGTTTCGTTAATTAAATACGCAGAAAACGGGTCTCAAATGCTGTTTTTCCATTCCAGAAGGTGGCAACTTTTGTGCGCCGAGGATAAATGAGTACTCAAGAAAATGACGCGCCGTCAATGGCACTTGATGCTGTCCGCACTCACACACACACACACACACACACTTTATATGGTACATAGTGCCACACTTTCTGTTTCTGTAGTGGCCGTAACATGGTGTGATGGGATGTGTGATGAGAAGTGGGCGGATTTTCCGGCTTTTCCGCCTGAGAGTTTTTTTTTGCCTGGTCACGTTTCGGTGCCATTTCCTTGGCAGCGATCAAATGAGATGAGTTGAGATGAGATGGCGTTGTTTTTTATGCCAATTTGTTGACAGCCTCGTAATTAGCCAGTCAAATGTGCATTTGGCCAAGTGAGTGTGCCAATGGGGCTGTTAATGCGGCAATGATGATCTCAGTTCGCAGGGGAGCAGGGAAAATGCAGCACCACGGGGGCAGCGCCGCTGGGGGAATATGGGGAAAATGAGGGAAAACCACAATACCAATTCGCAGCGCCATTTTCCAGCAAGGTTGCTTTGCTCCTGGCCTGGTTTTCCCCATTGCCATTCAGTTTTTTTTTGCGGTCCAGCATTCCGGCTGCAACAATTTCAGCCCACTCCGCAATGCCAGTGGCATTTGCTTAGCAAATAGTTCCTAATGATTCCTGGCCCAAGAAGAATGCGATTCAGCGGCGACGCACAGGGAAAAACCCGGAAAAGTTGAACAAAACGCAAAAAAAAAACTACAAAAAACTAAGGCGAAACAAACGATCAAACAAACAAACAGGCGGAGGGGCAGTCCAACTGCAGTACAAATAAACATTTAGCTTTGTGCGAACTTTTGTGGAAATGCTCGAAATGGTCGAAACACAATCGCCTGACAATGAAAATCGAGAGGTGGCAGGCGGAAGCGCCAAAGTTTCCATAGGAAAGCGTGAAAAGTGCCGGCAAACTTTTCCTTCCCGTCGGTCAGGTGAAAACGGTAGCGGTTTAGCGTTCACAGAAAACTATATATACTACATATATAGTATAGTAAACAGATAACAAAATAATAAGCTACAAAATAATATAAAATGTTGTATAAGAGATATATATTGTATAAACTGAAATGCAATGGAAGTACGAGGGAAGTTACACATTAGAAGGTCATATTTAAGGCACAAAATTTTTTGAGTTCCTCCCTTTTTTCTCAGTGTACCGAAATCTGCGCAAACAGTTGGCATTTCGGTTGAGCAAACAAATGGCTTGGGCAGTTTGGCAACTGAAAAGCAAACTTTGACCAACTTACTGCTCAAATTTATGTACGAGTCCTGATTGAAGTAACATTTTTTCATGTTTGAATTTTTCACAGTTGAATTCATTTCGTCAACAGCTTAATTTTGCAGAATTCGCCCTCAGAACAAAAAAATTATTAATTTAAAGCATAGCTTATTTCATATGAATATGTATTTCAATTAAACAAAAGACCTGCAATGCACTTTTGTTAATTATTTAGTAATACATATTTGTAATTCATAAAGATGAATTTAAATGAAATTCTATTTCCTCGAAGCTCGTAGCATTTTTTTTCTAGAAACATTTTTCACGGAGAAACTAATAATAGTGGCCACGTGTGCGAACAAATAAGTCTAATAAGATTGTGTGTGTGTGTGTGTGTGTGTGAGGGGGTGGAAACTCCTTTTCCATTTTCCACCCAAAGTAACCCCCCTTCCCCCTGCTGTGCCGTTGCTGTTTTTGCCTTGTTTGTGTTTGGTCAATTCGAGTGTGAAAATGTTTTCGAGCTTCTGCCGCCGCTTGTTTACGCTTGATGAGAACTAGGGGGGGGGTGTACAGAGGGTGTGGGTGGTTGGGATTGCATTCAGCGTCCTTGGGAATGTGCAGTGCAGCGAGAAGGAGAGGGGGTGGCAAGGGTATGGCGAGCCAGCTTACACGGGCTGCATTATAGTTTTCCTGTTCGCTTTCTCTTCCTTTTTTTTTGCGAACAATCCGCCGACAGCGTTTTCCGCCTTTTGGCATTTCATAATTTTCCCTATTTTGACATTTTTATGCGAAAGTTAAATTTCCCCGCATATGGGCCTGCAGGCCCCAAGGCGAGACAAGGGACCTTCGGCATCCTCATCATCCGCAAAACATCCCCATCATCCCCATCGAGATCATCATCGCCACACCAGTGGCATCTGTGCTCTCTGCTGTTGCACAAGTCACGGCAATTACGAAGGGCCAAACTCGGGCCGTTTGAACTTGAACCCACGAAGGCTGCCCACAAGCGGCAAACAAAGCGAGCGGCGACCTTCGACCCCTCCCCCCGCTCCACACCCTAGGCGAAAGTGGGTGAAAGGGTAGGCGCAGGATATGCAAAGCAGCACTGCAGAAAATAGAGTACTTCGTTCATTGTCAAGCCATGAAATTGTTCATTGCACTCATGCATTGCATTGCTAAAAGTAGAGATACTTAAATTTAAATTCTATTGATAAATTGTTGCTTTAAATGTAAGATAGGCTAATCTGCCACTAACTCCGCTGATTAGGACTTTTCACGAGCTGATTAACCAGCAGAAAGCTCGATTTCCACAGCGCTGAGAAACTTCAAAGCCTTGAGTAATTATGCAGTGCCAAGTGTCGTCCTCAAAAAGCGGATGCAAATGAATCCTGCGAAGGGAGGAGGGAGCAAATGATGCTGGCCTCTTTGCTCGCAGTTCAATGAGTTATTGGTGCTATTTCAAGTGCTCGACGGGCGCTATCGATTATTCAGTTTTGCAGGAGCTAAAGCTATAGATATAGATATAGCTATATAGTGTGGATACATGCTATACTCGTATAGCTGCATGAGGCCAAGCGCACGCACACAAATTTGTACCGATGCAACGAAGTTGCCCCTGCTTTCCCAAGCTTTTCCCGCACCCGGAAAATGCTATAGGAAAACAGATTTTCACGTTCTATTGCACCGCCCGCTGCCCACCTCAGGATCCACCGTCGTGCGTCCTTCGTCCTTCGTCTTGGGTCCCCAGGGCTCCTGTAGCCGCATTAAATATTCATCTACTTCGTCATCGTCTGTCGTCCTTCGTCCTGTCATCGTCCTGGTAATCGCAAATTCAGCGCTAAATCACAATCAAAATGCGCGTAAAGTGGCATTTCAAGTGATTCGCATCTTTTTTTTTTATGAATTCCAAATTGCAAATCATTTCGTTGATTAAATTGAAAATTGCTGAAGATGCGACATACTTCGCAGTTCTATTTTGAAAACACAAATGCAGTTCTATGCAAACACACACAACGATTTTGAATCGCCAATGAGGATAATTTCGTCTGATTAATGGGTATCAAATCGAAATTGCTACCGCTTAGTACGCGACAGGCGATTTAATAATTTAGGCTACACAATTTCTCCATTAGCCTATTTTTAGGTTAATTGCCACCGTATCGATTGACAACTAAACGCGTTTTGGCTTTGCAGTTGCCGTAAGGACATCGTGTGCAACTCGCTATTAAATTTCGAATGGCAAAGTGGTAAAAAATGCATACATGTGATGAATGCAAAAGGACGAAGGACGAGGAACGAGACTGATGGCAGTTAAGTGAATTATGTCTGCAAATGATTTTTTCTTGTCACCCAGTAGTTTTCGCAGAATTTCCCCCTTCGTTCCCCTTGCACCCCGTGCACCACTTGCACCACATTTGCACCTTGGCGCGCATTTTCCTGCTTTCGAGTGCAGCCGAGTGTCGAGTGTGCGCCGCTTTGTTCCTCTGCCTTAAATTTGCAATTTAAATGTAATTTCTCAGGGCAAATGGGTTACTTTTATTTGGTTTATGACAAATGCACACCACCCACCCATTCAAAACGCGCAGATTTAATGCTTTCAGACAGGTGGGTGGATGGCTGGTTGTGGCATGGGTTTGAATTCGTGTGAATATACTTGTTATTCACGAGTGTGTTGCCAAGCGAAATGCAAGCTTGATCACATCTGCACTTTCGTAGAAATCATATCTCCACAAAGTTACTCTTTTCAGATGGAATAACAATTTAATTCTTACTACAAAATCTGTGATTAAAACTACATTTGCTTTATTAAATGAGTAATAATGAATGGCCTTGACTTTCCCAGCTATTGAATTCAGTAAAATGGATTTTCCAAAGTGTAGCATGGGATGGCTGTCCCAAAGAAGCTTTATGCCGATTAGCACTCGCAGAATTTTCATTTGCCCAGAAGTTTGCAAGTCGATTGTGTTTGCTCCACGGCGATGTCGCCATCTGTGTGCAGCTGTTTTCCACGGTTTGTTTTTCCATTTTCGAGTGCTTTATTGTGCGCTGGGAAACGCTGGTGGAAAGCATTAACAAAATGTCTTTGGCGCCGGGCACTCGATGCACTTTTGTCATCCTGGCACTAACCATTCTGCCAAACCAATTCCATTGCCAGGTGGGTGGGAATCGGAATGGGAATGGGAATGGCCATGGAAGTCACGATTCCCTGCTGGCCGAGTCCCAGATGAGAATCTTTACGCTGACCCTACTGGGACTCTTCGTTCTGGTCCTTCTGGGCTTCGTGGGTGAGTTCATGTGCCTTCCATTGCCTCGATCAATTGGCCGAACGGAGATTTCCGATTTCCTTTGGGCAGGATGTATCTGCTGCTTCTGCCGGATCTCGCGGGCTGTAGAATCGACTTCCGATGGCCTCGATGTCTATGCCCCGCGCACCCAGAGCATCGTGTGGCCCACTCTGCCCCTGCCCCAGGAGGCGGGCCGCGTTCTGGAGATGACCTTCCTGCATGCCCCCAAGGTGAACTGCCTGTGCCGCAACTGCTGCCTCGCCAGAAACGCGTTCTGCATCGAAAACTGTGAGGTCATCACACATTATGCCTAATAAGTTTTCTAGCTATTTAACTTCGTTCTTTTCAAGATCTAGATTCTAGACCAGTGGTTTTGTAGTAATGAATCTAAAGTTTTGTTTATGCCACCGTGATTCGTGATTTTGTTTGGGATTTAAAGCCACTTGGCATCTTTCCTCGGCATAAGTGGCGATACAAATAAACAGCTTTCTGTTGATAAGTCTAACTGGAATCGAGGGCTTTGAGGTTTGTTCAGTTGCATTGGGTCGATTGACGCAGCACCATGAGCCCCTCCGTCCAAGTAAACATGGCCAGGTGGATCTTGCTGCTGGCCACCTCGGCTTCCTGCGCTCACCTGGCCAAAGCTGATGACAACTTTACGGGTAAGTGCACTTGGGCAGGCACCTGCGGCTCGTTTGATTTCTGTCTGTATCTAAGTATGTATCTGCGTATCTTTGCATTCCGGGGAAGACTTTGACTTCGTAAATGTAACGCAGCTGCTGCAAATGTCTGATTTCGAGAACGAAAACAATACCGGCGCAAATTCAACGGAATTCGACGTGGCCACGGCGACTGAAGGCCCCACCGTTGATCCAACGGATGCAAATACCAGCATCAGTGGCCAGCGCGAACCTATATTCGACGACCTCCGACACCATCCGCACTTTGGGCGCTTCATCTTCATGGTTCTGCTGCTGCACGTATCCGTGGTGGGAGTTGGTAAGTCAACTTGGTTCTGTAATATATTTTGTTCATATGGGATTCCTATACGGAATCAACAGTAAGTTAAGTGATGATATCTCTTTTCCCGACTAGGAATCACCATCTATAGCTGTGTGCACTGCAAATTGAGAAGCTTGAGGAGGCGTTCCAGGCTGGAGGCACAGCGACGGCTGCAGATGACCAATCTGCGGTCGAATCACATTCCCAATTCGCGCGACTGCCCGTGCCATGGATGCACTTTGGCCAGGGAAATGCTGCAGGGATTGATAATGCACCAGTTCCACGAACTGGCCGAGTGCTGACGAGGAATGCAGATGCAACTGGCGGATGAGAATTCATGAGGTGCATATGAATGCGAGAATGGATGGAATACACTCGCCCACAGAGATGTTAACAGTTTTAAGGATCATGTTACTCACTCAAAATAAATATAGATAAATAGTTATTTGACCAATTTAAGTGCTTAAGATGCTGCATACTTTTAAACATCTTTATGAGGTAACTTTCTCATAACTTTCCATTAACCTTAACTCCTCTTATAATAATCTTCCCCTGGGTAAAGATTATTTGGATTCACATGTTGCATAAGAAGGAGTCGTTCGCTTAAGCGGACACAAATGTCAATGTTAGCCACACACAACTAACACAATCGCCCTTCCACACCACCTCACACACACACACACACACACACACACACAGACATCCCCAGTGCTACTTGCAGCCACATTCATGTATATTGGCAGTTGCATTGTCAACAGCTGCCGCGCAGAGATAGTGAGTCCGAGGAGCGGGAAAAGCGGGGGAAAGGTGGGGAAAAGCTGTGCTGACATGCACAAGCAGTTTAACAGCTTTGTGCTGTAGGTCAAAGTTCACGGAGTCTTCAATCCCCTCATATTTTGTTAAGCCCGCAGCTAGACAATGAGGTTTTCGTTTAAATAGTCCAATTACTCGTTGTGTATGACCCACATTTTCAGCTAAATCCCTATTTAGCTTGAGGTAAATTGAATTTTTAAAATAATCTATTAAAATGGCTATTGCTCTTCAAAGGCGGTCGCTGATAATCCATTACCTTGTCAATTTGCCACTTAAGCCCTCAACAAGTTCCTCGGTCGAGTAGTAGTCAACAGATACGCCACATTGCGTATACGCCGGGGTGACCCAGTCACAATAAACAGCCAAATCCCGCCATCCATCAGGATGTGGCTTTAAGTCTAATGCACTGGATACCACGATGTCACCGATCACTTTTCAGCCAGGTCGCTGATGTTTTCATTGTTATTTGATTGCGATTCAAATGTACACACAAAAGGGAAAGCGCTGCGAGCCCAGCGAATAAAATAACAAATGGCAATGGGAAAAAGGACAAAAAAAAGCCGAAAAACTGGAAAACCTGAACTTGAGCCCTGGCAAACACGCACAAAACACGGACAGGCCAATGCCAAAAGCCCAAACGCGAAGGAAACAACGCACGTTCATGCCGAACAGGAAGGAAGCCACAAGGCACACAGGAAAAGGAACAAAAAGCGTCAGCAGGGGGAGGGGCGGAAGGACCCTAGAAGAGGAGGAAAAGCCCGCTCCAAGGGCAAGGATGCTGAGGTAGCAGCCACAGCAATCACTATAACAAAAGGCACGGCAATCACAGGGCAGTTTCATTAAAAGTAACTAGGGTTCACTGCACGAAACTATTGATGCGATTAAGTGGAAGTAAAGTAAGTTATAATGGCATTTCCCAAAAAGTACACAGTATTTTCATAAATTAAACATTTTCCTAGGAGCAATTGTCTCATCTTAAAAGGGAATCTCTGATGTGTGTGATAGGATAGAATTTAGAGAATCCTTGTAAGATAAATTCCCAATATCCCACTTCTCGAAGTCCGACTGTACGACAATAAGAAGAACTCGACTTAGACATTCCAATAACAATGCCTCACAAGAGCTAAGAAAATGCCCACCAAGTGGATGGGGGCGAAAAAACTTGGGGAGCAGGAGCAAAAGGATAGCGAAAGTAGTAAAAAGTTATCGGGACTCGGGATGAAGGTGCCGCCAGGAGCAGGAGTCCGGCCCACTGCGGGTGGAGGCTGGAATTAATTTTGCGTTCATCCACGCTTGGCTGCTTGGCTGGAGCGGAAGGGACGCGGCTGGAGGCAGCACTCCTGGCCAACTTGCGGCAAATATTTGCCCAGTCCGAAGTATCCATTCGGCCCGGAATTGGATGCACCTGGTGCCCAGCCAAGCGGTTGCATGCGGAGGCGTAGGGAAGGGGGGCGGGGTTGCCTGGCATGTATATGCAAATTTATTGGACACGACTCTCAGATAATGCAAATTACGCTTCCAATCAGGTTTCAATTTCAGCTCACTGCCGCAGTGAATTCGTCGTAACTAACCAGATATTACAAGCCGTGCAGGATGCAGGAATCAAATGATGCATAGATTCAAAAGATGCACTTCAAGCCATGAATCCTTGAATGAGCGGGCCACAAGGCGAATGAATGATTGTTATATTACCTGACCTCCGCTAAATTCGTTGGGTATTTTCTTTGCTCTTATCGGGGGTTTTTGCTGAGCTGCACTCTTAATTACTTGAAACTTTGTTTGACTGTTGTCTTAAGTCGAGTTGAGTCCTGGTTTAAACGTTAAGTCCGGCCAAACTTTCGCCTTAGCCCAAGGTTTCACTTTCACTCGCAGTTTGCCCCGAAAAGTGTGCTACGAAAATGTTGCAGTTGCAACGACTTTTCATGGCCACTGCCACAGCGAATCCGGTGTCCAGCTGCTGGCTGTGGCAGGTGACAGAGTATCGGGATGGGCTGTAATCAGACTTCATTAACGCCGAATTAGCCGCACAATGCGGTTATCCTGGGCGCAGGACGTGGCTGCAACGGAACGCCGTCTAATTGGGCCTGTCAACGGACTCGTCCTGCGGGAAGGACCTTGGCGCGGGCTAGGGCTTTAATTGTTTTAAATATTTACTGGCAGGACTCGAAGGACACTCCCAGCAATACACACACACGCACAGCTCGCACAATCGCACACAAATACAATATATGGCATACACGCGGGACTTACACAATTAAGAGTTCGCTATAGGGTTTTCCCCTTCTTCAGCACTTCTCTTCACTTTTCAGCACTTTTTTCGAGGATCTTTTTCGGCAGGAACAGCAACGTTAGCGAATGGCACCAGCTATCTTGGTGGCTGCTCTTTTCGGACAGTTTCTGTGGGCTTGTTGTTGTTAAGCCTGCTCCCGTGGGTGGATCGAAAATTACGGACACGTGGAGCGTCCAATTTGGCGGACAATTCGAAAGCAACTGAAAGTGAAACGGAAGCAGCAGCAGCAGCAGCAGGAGATTTCCCGCTGAAAGGCGGAGGCGAGAAAAGTGAAAAGTGAAAAGCGAGAGCGAACGCTTTTCGCTTCGGGAGCGTGGAAAGCTCCGCCGCCGCAGCTTTTCCACCCACGCTCGCTTGCTATAAATGTTTATGGCAGCCGTTGGGCGCTGCTTTTGATTTGCAATTTGATTTACGGCCCAATGGAATGGAATGGGAAATCGGGATACTGGCGAAAAAAAGGGCAGTGGGGGTGGGGGTAATGCCATTGGGGTCACTGGGCAAAAAGTCGGCTCACATGGCGGATGGGGAATACAAGCGTTCGAAAATCAAGTATACGCCTAGGGGTACATCTGCTTATCTAGTTATTGGATAAATGCGACATCATAATGCTACATCGAAAATTGTTGTAAAAGCATGTAAATTCTACGAATTTTTCGCAGTGATTCTTTTGGTGGGCTGAGCAGTGAATATGTGTCCTTGAACAATAACTCACTTAATTATGCATTTGCATTTGGCTCTGTGTGTGAGTGTGGGAGTGCTGTCCAGTGTTCAGTCGCTGAACAATGGGCGATTGGCGATAAAAGTGTGAACTAAAATGCAGCTAAGGGGCTGACAAAATTCCAACTTGTTAAGTGAAACGTAAGAGCTTAAAAATTATGGTTGGCTTTCACTAGCCGCCCGCCCACTTTGCGAGCATCCCGCTCCAGCGGTCGATAGTTTGGCCCACCGAAGGGAGGGGAGGGCTCCAATCCCCAATAGAGACACACATCGAACAGTTGGCCAGGCGACCTTCAGGAGGAAAAGCTGCCCCGACCTAGACACTGAAACACTGGAGCATTGGAGCATTGGGGCCGAGAGAAAAATTGTGAAAACAGAGCGAGAGCGCTCTGGGTGATACATTTATTTACGCAAGTGTTCGAGCTTAGCGAACGGAAACGGAAGTGGGAGTGGAAATGGAAGTGAAAGCGGAGAGTGGGAGTGTGAGTGGGAGGGGGGGGGGTGGATTGGTAGATAGCACCGAACAACGTAAGCCGCTTACAAAAGCTCCCACATAAAAAAGAGGGAATAACAAAGTTTTAAACAGTCACATGGCGGATAGTTTCCACGCAATTTTCGCACCGTTTCCGCACCATCGGAGTTTTTTCTAATGTTATATACATATATATATATATCATCTGTAATTTCCTCGCTCCGCTTATCCTGTGCGCAATTCGCATTTCCCCGAATTTCCGCCAGCTTGTGAGCACCATTTGTGCCACCATTTGTTGATGCATCCCCACCATTCTTGTTGTTGGGCCAGGTTATGAATGAAAAGCTTTGTCAATTCAGCTTTCCTCGGACCCTCGGGTCATTTTCACGACGGCTTTCGCTTTCACAGCTCTCTTTTGTTGCTCTTTTCGATTCAGAACGAAAGGTTTTAAGCAGGGTGGTCACGAAGGGGTGGTTGTATTTATTTTTTTAAAACAAACAAGCCAAACAAAATGAACAGCGAGTAATGAGTGGCTATTTTTACACATCAAACATATCTTAAAGGCTCACATTTCTGTTTAAGGATCGAGATAGAAAGATTTGTTGCACATACTATTGAAATTTGATTTAGTTTTACATCAACATGTATCATTCAAATTCTAAATGGCCAGATTCTACAAATGTAGTCTACAGATCCGCACTTTGGTTCTAGTCTTGGCTAGTCGCGAGAAAAGTCACAAAAATTGGGCGAAAAAAGAGAAAAACAAAACTTTTCTTCAAATTTTATGCTTTACAACAAAAATATAAAAATATGCAGCAGTTTTGATTTTTTTTCAAAAATTCTAAATACTTTTTGAACGGATCGGTGCTGCAAAGCGCCGTTCCAAAGGCCAGTGCTGCAAGTCGGCTGAGTCGTAGCGCGGTGAAATTCAAATAAATGCGAAATTACTTTGCTTTGCGTGTGTGCGTGTTGCGGATCGCAGCGTCAGCGTCGATCGCTGCTCATAAATAAAAAGCCGCAGCGGAGCCGCTTTGCCAGCCAGTGTGCGTTTTGGCATGAAATGAAACTGTCGCTTTTCCGCGTGGCCCGCTTTTCTCGCAGTGTATCCCAGTGTTTTGCCGGAGATCGTTGATATATCTATATGACCACGCGATCGAGTGCTTTGATCAGACAAATTATATGAGGCAGGCGATTTAATTCGCGACTACTTTGGTTACATAAAGGGCAGCAGAGAGCGAAGGATTTGCATAAATTAATTCGGAAACAACTTGAACTAATTCGCCTACATTATAGCCGGACAAAATGAGTGTCGAAAGGTAATGGAACAGATCAAAACAATTGCCGTATTCGCGTATTTGTTGTGCTGCCAAGCACTGACATCGGGTGTCCAGTCATCGCTGCTTTCTGCGGACTTACTGTCTGGTCAGCTAAAAATACCCCCCTTCGAATACTTCGACTTTAAACCCCAGCCAGCGCAAACAAGTTTTCGGTTTCCTTCGGTCGGTCGGTCGGTTGGTCGGTCGGACTGTGTGCATTCGTGTTGCTAGGGTCCGTGATCTTTGCCAAAGGTTCTGAAGTGGCCCAGATGCGAGATAAGGAGGACCACCTTTTTCTGCCCCTTCGATAGGTGCGGTTCGGTGCCAGCTAAGTGTCGAGTTCCCAATAAAGATATGTTCCTCTGAATCTTATCACTACATTACTAACTGCCAGCCAAAAACGTCTTCGTCGATGGGTCTTGTGGCCAAAATGCCCGATGATCGACGAAATGGTCCCAGAGCAAAGGAAAGATTTCACTTACCTCACCGAAGATAGTAAATAATATTAGTTTCTAATGTGGGAACGGCTGATTAGATACGTGGGTATTTACCAGACGAAAAAAAAAAACACGTGTTAATTGAAAACAAAAGTACATTTTCCGGCTCAGCTAAGCTGAAATTTATAGAACCGATGTGCATTGTTTTGAAATGTGCTCAGACTTTATTGCCACCTTATCACGATGTCTCACGATGATTCGAAGTATTTCTACAACGATAAGCACATCAATCAATGGCAAAATGACGTTACATTATTGAATTAAAAGTGAATTGAGCCGCGCAGGTTCTTTAAGTCCTGCCGCATGGAATTTACATTCAATATATTGATTGATTCGAAATTACTCATCGTAATTGTCGTACTGATGAAATTTCACTTCTGGAACTTGCCTAATTGGATTGGTTAACCCCCCATTAATTGGTGATAAGCCCACCGCCTTCGGTTTGAATTACTGCTAACCGAGATTCCTCGGCTCTGTGCCACCAAATATGTATATCTTATCTTGAACTTTGCCATCTGGCGTGCCAATTAAATTCAGTTTAGTTATTACGCATACGCCGCATAGACCGGAACCACCATGCCAACCGGTGGTGGTGAAATGAATCCCCGATTGACTGGCATGGCGCCACCAGCTGACTGGCCTCACCCCTTCCGCCCCAAGATCCCCCAATATTGCCCCAATTAAGCCAAATCATTTGCGCGCTGCCCATTCGATTGGCTGCCCAATGATTGTCTTACTCGAGTTGTGTGTGCCGATGTGGTATAAATTATCTAATTTGTGGTGTCAACAGTGGGTGAGCATTTCGGTTTGTAGAATCCGCCGAGTCGTGCAGGCGACTCTTCCAATTCACACATTGCCATATTGATGGGCAAATATAGTGACATGGACTTCAGTCACGCCGATTGAAAGTGATTGGAAAGTTTGCCAGGCAGTTTAGGGATCATAATGGGCCTATTAAAGTCATGAGCTAGGATTTGCTTGAATCGGTTGGAGTTTTTGGTGGGAGTGTGTCAAAAACCCATTTGTTTTGGTACATTGAACCGCTGACATTATCTTCGGCACTTCCTTAATCAATCGCAGACGATTTTACCGGCGATATGGCCGTTTTATATGGCTCAAGTCCAACGATTTGAAATGTTTTGGTTTTGCCAAAGTTCGCTTTACTTTATTTGCACATTCCCATCACGACTGGCAGACTTATGGAGCCTCCAATGCCACGGTTGAGTTTTAGGTGCCCAAGGGGAAGTATTCCGTACTCTGGGCCTATTGATATCAAAATATTGTATTGAGTTGCACCATATTTATCACCCTTGATTGGACAAACTATGCCACAAAAATATTTATATCGACTAAAGAGGAAGAAAGTTTGATTCGGTTCATTAAACGTGATTCCGTATTGACCTTGGCGGGCGATAAAAAAAAAAACAACACATTAACATTATTTAAGCAGTTGAAACACAAGCAAAACAAAGGCATTCGGCAAATGAGCGAGAGCGCGAAACGCTCAAAAATCGCCGTTTTGTTTTTGTTTTTACCATGTTTTCTTATCGCGCAGCCAAAACAAACTCAAACTCAGCTGGTTTCTGCTTCCAAAAGTGACGTATTCCTGCCCTTCTTATCACCGAAGGCTTCTCTCCAAGTGCCAGTGGCTCGCATTAAAGTGCACCTAAATGTGGTAGGAGCCGCAAATGGGCAATGGGGAATGGGAGGAATGCAAGTGGATTAATTTGAGTGGCGTGTGAAAGGGTTGCCCGCTCTGCCGATCCATGAAATTGCCAATAATTGTGGGTCATTAAGCCCATTAGGCGGACAAAGTGTTGGAGCACCTTGATAATAGGCCAGCCCCTACTATATGCTACCCTGTATCTGAGGTTCACAGCGATGGGGTTGCCTAGTTTTTTTTCGGTTTTCTATGCGATATTTCATTTTCTTTTCTAATCTTCCTCAACTAGAGATGACGAGTATCTAAAATTTGTGCCCCACACGATGTCGTATCAAGTCGTCCCGGGATCGGAGTTCCAGTGCAAGAAGGCCAGCTATAGCTCCAGGAAGCTCTCCACCATCGACGAGCAGGACGACGATGCTGCCAACCGAAGGGGAATGATGCACCAGGTGGGTTTAGAAGCTATAGATTCATAAACTAAGGCAACTTTGTTCTATCAAATCTTTTCGAGAACTGAAGAGAACTTTTTAGTGGGGCATACCAACCCAACTCAACCCAACGCAACCCAACCCAACCCATATAAATCCAAATCAAGGCAGGGCCTATAATCTTGTCAGCAACTTGTCGAACATCGGACATCTCTGGGACTTCGCCTCCTCATGCGTGACAGATAGTAAATATTCCGTGAAGGACAAAATGATAAGATACGCAATTGAACTTTCTTCACGACACGATTAGAAAACGGTTCCGTTGGGGGGCAACATGTGGCGGACATGTGACGGAGGTGCTGGAATTGGACAAACCGAACGGGCACGAAGTGTCATTCAAAGTCAGGGTGTCCGTGTCAGTGTCCGTGTCCGTGTCCAGTTTGCTGGCGTCACAAATTGATCGGGCATATGCCCAATCACTGATCAATGGGCAGCGATCCCGGATCGTTTGTCACCATCAGCGCAAATCAAAATAATGTTGTCCGTGATGCAATTGCAACTTCAATTGATGCCAATTGCTGCTGGGATGGGGCAACTATGATGAAGTGATCGTTAGATTCGATTAAAGCTAGATGGCACATGGAAACAGGAATACATTACATAGTTGCTTGCACACAAATCAATTATATATCCAATTGTATATCGAATTTTATTATGTTCCCTTCTAGATTCTGGCCACCTGTGCTGTACTCTTACTTTCCGCTGGATGCGGCATGCCCATTGGATTCTCGGCCATCCTGTTGCCCCAGCTGATGGATAACAACTCCACGGAGATACCCATTGATGTAGAGACGGGCTCCTGGATAGGTGCGTTCAAACAGGTGATATCAAGCTCAAAACACCTTATTAATTCCTGCTCATTCCCACAGCAAGTGTCCATAGCCTGGCCACACCATTTGGATCCCTGCTGTCGGGACCTCTGGCGGACTATTTGGGTCGCCGTAGGACCCTGATTCTCTCTGTGATTCCCCTCCTCCTGGGATGGAGCACCTTGGCGATCGCCAAGAGCATCAAGGTGGTGATCTTTGCACGCTTCCTGTGCGGATTCGCCACCGGAATTCTGGGTGGACCCGGACAGGTGAGTAACTCAATGCCACTGGCCAGGGGTTCGTTCACACGGATCACCCGAAACACCCGGACAACGCGGAACCGGATTGTTCGAGTGACCCATTAACCGTAATCGGCGGAGCCTTGAACTCCCCCAAATGGCGCTGCCCCACTGGGAATACAAAAGAGCAGTCGTGGCAGGTGGACAGATTGTCAATTGGCCACTTAACGCTGCGTATTCCATTGTCCCGGCTCCTCTGGTCGCCTCCATTGTCTCCAGCGTCTCAGCCGGCGCTGTTTATTTACGAGCATCTTATGGATATGTCCGTGACTTATCTTGCGGCCAAAGTGATAACGATATTTATCATCGTCGGCGGCGTCATCGCTGCCGGGACTTTAAATGGCCAGCGCATCATTTGCATTAGGCGCACACAGTATACGCGTAGTAGTTCCGGATTCTTGACCTTAGTCTATAATAACGTGGATGCGGACGGGTGGGCGATTTGCTCGGATTTGGATGAATGGGCGCGTGTTCCCCCGGCTTTCGCTTCGCTTTCAATGGTTAATGGTTTGCCGCCTGACGTGATTTACGATTTTATGATTGCCGTCCAAGAGTTCCCACAGATTAAGATGTTGATGTTGCTTCCGTGACCCTCGAATAGATCAAATTGTTTTGCTGGCGAAAGTTCTAGCTGGGTTCAAGGTGGTCATGTATCAGAAAGTAATAGTAATAGTATCATTTATATAATTGATGGTCAACGTGGATAAGCTGGATTAGGATTAATGTAGACTTACTATATAAACTTACTATTTTGGCCTTCATTCATTATTTTATTTTACCTTCTCGAAGGTGTACATTGCGGAAACGGCGGAACCCAATCTGCGGAGTCTGCTGATCGGCGCGCCCTATGTGGCCTACTCAAGCGGCATCCTAATGGTCTACTCCCTGGGCTCCATGATGTACTGGCGTAGTGTTGCGTGGTGCGCCAACGTGCTGCCCCTGCTGTCCATGGTGTCTATCTCGTTTATACCGGAGACTCCGGCCTGGCTACTCCGCAATGGCCACGAGAAGCGTGCGCTGCAGGCCCTCTCGTTCCTGCGGGGCAGCGAGATCAGTGCGCAGAAGGAGCTGAATGATATGAAGCAGAGGCTGGCCAAGGAGCGGGTGACCACCAAGACGAACGAGAACATCTTCCAGCTGTGCTGCCAGCGCGTGGCCATCAAGCCGCTGGTCATTGTGATCGTGTTCTCGCTGCTGCAGATGTTCTCCGGCACGTTCATCGTGATCTTCTATGCCGTGGACATGATCTCGGAGTTCGGAGCGGAGTTCGACTCCAAGCAGGCGGCCATTGCGACGGCAGTTGTCCGGGTGATCTGCTGCATGGTCTTCTGCGTAGTCCTGATCTTCGTTCGCCGCCGCAGGATCATGATAGTGTCGGGAATCGGCTCCGGCTTGTTCTGCCTGGTGCTCAGTGTCTATCAGTATGCCAGATTCGATCAACCGAAAATGTCGTACGACGTATTCGTTGGTGCCGGCTGTCTCTTGGGCTACATCATCTTCAACACGGCTCTGATGGTGATGCCCGGCATTATGATCGGCGAGCTCTTCCCGGCTAGGATACGCGGACGGACTGCCGGCGGAGTGTTTGCCTCCATGAACGTCGCTCTGTTCATCTTCGCGAAGAAGTTTCCCGCTTTGCAGGCCATGCTCAAGATGCGCGGCGTGTTCCTGGTCTTCGGCGTGTCCAGTTTCCTGCTCACTGCCTTTATGTGCCTTTTCCAGCCGGAGACGAAGGGCCGCAGCCTGGAGCACATCGAGGACTATTTCAACGGGGACAACTGGCTCTGGTTCCGGCGGGATCGAGGCTACAAGACGGTCAACCTGCAGCCCCTGGAGCCATTGAAGGACACCCGGGGGCTGGAGGCCTAGGTCGGGGGGCTTTAGTCTTAAAACAGGTCTTAGCTTAGCTAGTTTTAGCCATACTCATAGTTCTAGCCGCAGTGCCTCGTAGTCGCCCTAGACTCGCTCGATTTTCCAGTGACCCCCAATGGGCCACTCCGACAGGGAATCTTCAAATGTTAGGTTACCAATTCAAATTGTGATCGCTATGCTTTAAATTGTGTCTAATTGTTAATTAAAATTATGATTAGAAATAAACAACTTGAAAAATAAAAGTCATCATTTGTTTTTCGGGCAATTTGCAGAAAATGTTTGCAATAAACTTGTTTTTAAGTGTTTGAACATCTTGACTTTTTTAAACTTTAAATAAATATTAAGGGTACTCACGTAGATTAGTAGCGTTTTTGTATTTCAAATGGTGGTAGTAATATTTTTGTTTCTTTCTTTCTGGAGAGTTTTTTTCTGACCACCCGAGGACGGTCACTCTAATTCGAGAATCGCGGGAAACATGGACAGCGTGAGTTGAAAATATTTAGTTTTTTAGCAATTTAGCATAGCAACTATTTGTTTAAAGGATTTGAAAGCCAAGGTCGAGAGCTGCGCCCGTACGGCGGATACCTTCACACGCCTGTACTACGCCTCCGTGGACAACCGACGCCAAGTAAGTAGAGATCCGCCTTGAAAGTCTGCATTTCATGGGAAAACGAAACTCAAATAGATTCCACCTGCAGCAAATTGGACGCCTCTATTTGGACAATGCTACGCTTAGCTGGAATGGAAACGGGGCCATCGGCCGCCAGATGATCGAGAGCTACTTTCAGGAGCTGCCATCCTCAAACCACCAGTTGAACACCCTGGACGCGCAGCCTATTGTGGATCAGGCTGTGTCCAACCAGCTGGCCTACCTCATCATGGCCAGCGGCTCCGTCAAGTTCGCAGATCAGCAGTTACGCAAATTTCAGCAGACTTTCATCGTTACCGCCGAGAATGATAAATGGAAGGTCGTCTCCGATTGCTACCGAATGCAGGAGGTCTGAGATCCACACACTTGTATTTTAAGCTAAGCTAAAGTTCTTACGTCGTAACGAGTTTATTAACATATCTAAGCTCTTATAAATAGATTGACTTCCTATTTGTCCGCCTCTGTCTTGGGCTTCTTGGTGGCCGGCTCGTCGGCGGGTAGTTTTTCGGAGAAGATGGCCTTTGGCTGCGTCTGCTTGTAGGCCGGTGCTATCCAGTAAGGATTCTCGGCTGCGTCCTTGGCATACTTCAAGATGGCTTCCCTGGGATCCTGGTCGTCGTCCACCCGCTTGCTCAGGCCCAGATTGCGGATGACATAGGAGGAGAGGGTGCCGCCGGAGCTGGCCACGCGGCCGCCCTGACCGCTGGTGATGGGCAAGTCCGGTCGCTGGGACTTGACAGGATCCATACGGGCCTTCTCCATCCGCTTACGCGAGGTACGGGACTTTTCCTGCCTGAACAATGGCAGGGCGTGCGGCGTAATGATCTGGGAGACTCCCACCATCTCCATGGGCTGCCTCTTGCGATGCGTCTTCACTACGCACAGCTTGGCGCCCCGGATGCTGCGGTGCTCATCGTAATAGCACTTAATGGTTCCATTGCCACAGCTCACGAACAGTTGGTTGAGCTTTGGGTGCCACAGCGTTTTCACCACGTGCGCGTTGGACACGGGAATCCGCTGCACTTCCTCGTAGCTCTTAGTGCTGTAGAAATACAGGTTCGCTTCGGCCTGGCCCTTCGGAAGCGATTCTCCGGTGACTAGCAGACGGTCATCTGGACTAAAGCAGCAATCTGTTGTGTCGTAGCGGGAGAACAGGTTTGTCCAGGTATGCAGCGGCTGTTTGAACTGCCGCAGATCCCAAAGCTTCATGGTCTCGTCGTTGCTGCGAGTGGCCAACTGCTGACCCATGTACGAGAACACAATGGAGGTGATCTCCGAACCCTTCTGATGCGCATCCCTGACGCAGTGCGTGGTGTTCACAAACATCTTGCGCGTGTCCCACGTCTGAATGGAACCATCCACGCAGCCCGCTGCTATGAGTGTGGCGTCCCTGTTAAAGTTGCATGATGCTGCGTTGGTGCGGAGGCCTCCCTGCGCCCTTGTCTTGATCACCTGCAACTGTTCCTTGGACTTCAATCCCTGCCAGATGCGCAGAGTACCGTCGAGAGCTGCGGTCAGGAACTGCTCCCTGTTAAATGGATGCCAGCAGCCGGAGGTCAACTGTGCCACGTGGCCCTTGGTGCGCGACATGTCCGAGATATACTGGTCGCCCTTGCAGCACTCCAGTTTCTCGAATCCATCGCGGTCGAGGACCTTGGCCTGGGCGTTTCCGGAGATGACCAGGATCATGTCGCCGGTCACGGAGTACTGGAGAGAACGTATGGGATGGTTCTCGCACGGCTGCAGTTGCCGGAAGCTACGCATGCTCGAGTCCATGCCGGCGAAATCCCAGAAGCACATATCGTAGTCTATGGAACCAGAGACCAAGCGGGCACCCGAGGGATCGCCAGCCAGGGCAAGGACAGCGCGGGAACCGTGCTGCATCTGCACCTCGTGTGTGTAGGGTATGCGCTTAGCAAGGCTTTGTTCGTCATCTGAATCTTCATCGGACGAATAATCATCGTCATCGGAGTCTTCGTCTTTGGACGATTCCTTCGTGGCTTTCTCCTTGTCTGTGGTCACAGCTGGTGGTAGGGGACCTATTACGTCCTCCTCTTCCTCGTCTTTCTGGTCATCCTCCTTCGGCTTGGACTCCTCCCTTTTTTTGTCCATTCCCGGGCGGGTAACTCTCGCCTTTTCTATCTGCTCGTTGATGTCGAACACCTTGGCCGCCTTGCGACCAAAGCCACTGATGCCCATCACTTCCTTGAGGTGCTGGCTCTCCAGATCTTCGGCCACGTCCTCGATCTGCCGAATCATCTGCTCCTTGTCCATTTTCTTGAATCCTCCGCCATTTCCGCTGGCTTCAGTGGACTCCTTTGCATCTTCCGCCTCGGTTTCGTTGGATCTTGGCTCCGCAGGAGGTACGTTTACATTCAGTTTGATTTTCCCGAAGGAAATTTTACCGCGTTGCATAGTTTTAAGGCCCCACGCTAAGTGGATTTTCAAATTTTTAATTAAAACTATATTTCTCTGAAAATATGCGGTAAATATTTTGTAAACAAGTGAATTAAGTGACCGTTTATATTCGGACTGTCAATTTGGTATTTTAAAAGATCGAGCGAATTGTTATGGTCTTTAAATAAGCTCTGGCTTGCCCATTAAAATTTTTCAATTTAATAATGACTCATATATTGTTCATGTATTGCAAACAAGATATATATAAACAATAAAGGAAACTGCATTGGAATATTAAGAGTTTATATCGATTGCAATTTAAGAATAGTGCACTCAAAAATACTAAACACACATACGGTCACTCTAATATAGCTGACTGGCGTCTAACCTAAAATTAGGCGCGCAGTGTTGTTTTGTGTCTGCCGGAATTATTGTAAATTGGTGACAATTTCGCAAGGCGGCGTAATACATAGTTGATCTATTATCTTGTTACTGGAGAGGAAGAAGTGCAGGATGACAGACTCTCTGGAGTACAACGACATAAACGCCGAAGTGCGCGGAGTCTTGGTGAGTCGCAAAAAAGCCGGCGTATTTTGTCACATTTCGCATGACCGAGGTTTTCCATTTCCCTGCGCGCAAAAAAGTGTTCCGGACGCCTAAAGATGACCGAGCAGAACATCATCTTCAAGAACACCAAGACCGGCAAGGTGGAGCAGATCTCGGCAGAGGACATAGACCTGATCAATTCGCAGAAGTTCGTGGGCACCTGGGGACTGAGGGTGTTCACCAAAGGCGGCGTGCTCCACCGCTTCACCGGATTCCGCGACAGCGAGCACGAGAAGCTGGGCAAGTTTATCAAGGCTGCCTACTCGCAGGAGATGGTCGAGAAGGAGATGTGCGTCAAGGGCTGGAACTGGGGCACCGCCCGCTTCATGGGCTCCGTCCTGAGCTTCGACAAGGAGTCGAAGACCATCTTCGAGGTGCCGCTGTCGCACGTTTCGCAGTGCGTGACCGGCAAGAACGAGGTCACCCTGGAGTTCCACCAAAACGACGATGCGCCCGTGGGTCTACTGGAGATGCGGTTCCACATACCCGCCGTGGAGTCGGCCGAGGAGGATCCGGTAGACAAGTTCCACCAGAACGTAATGAGCAAGGCCTCGGTCATCTCGGCTTCGGGCGAGTCCATCGCCATTTTCAGAGAGATCCAGATCCTCACGCCTCGCGGTCGCTATGACATCAAGATCTTCTCGACCTTCTTCCAGCTGCACGGCAAGACGTTCGACTACAAGATTCCCATGGACTCGGTGCTGCGGCTCTTCATGCTGCCCCACAAAGACAGTCGACAGATGTTCTTTGTGCTCTCCTTGGATCCGCCCATCAAGCAGGGACAAACGCGTTACCACTACCTGGTCCTGCTGTTTGCTCCCGATGAGGAGACCACCATTGAGCTGCCATTCTCGGAAGCCGAGTTGCGAGACAAGTACGAGGGCAAGCTGGAGAAAGAGATCTCCGGGCCGGTGTACGAGGTGATGGGCAAAGTGATGAAGGTGCTGATCGGTCGAAAAATTACCGGACCCGGTAACTTTATCGGACACTCTGGCACGGCTGCAGTGGGCTGCTCGTTCAAGGCTGCAGCTGGATATCTGTATCCCCTGGAGCGAGGATTCATCTATATCCACAAGCCACCGCTGCATATCCGCTTTGAGGAGATTAGTTCTGTGAACTTTGCCCGCAGCGGCGGATCCACGCGATCTTTCGACTTCGAAGTGACGCTCAAGAACGGAACTGTTCACATCTTCTCCTCCATCGAGAAGGAGGAGTATGCCAAGCTCTTCGACTACATCACACAGAAGAAGTTGCATGTCAGCAACATGGGCAAGGACAAGAGCGGCTACAAGGACGTGGACTTTGGTGATTCGGACAACGAGAACGAACCAGATGCCTATCTGGCTCGCCTCAAGGCTGAGGCGAGGGAAAAGGAGGAGGACGACGACGATGGCGACTCGGATGAAGAGTCCACGGATGAGGACTTCAAGCCCAACGAGAACGAGTCCGATGTGGCCGAGGAGTATGACAGCAACGTGGAGAGTGATTCGGACGATGACAGCGATGCTAGTGGCGGCGGAGGCGACAGCGACGGCGCCAAGAAAAAGAAGGAGAAGAAGTCCGAGAAGAAAGAGAAAAAGGAGAAAAAACACAAGGAGAAGGAGAGAACAGTGAGTAATGTTTGCTTATTATTATAGCTTATGGTAACATGTTTTTATATGTTTTTATAGAAGAAACCCTCCAAGAAGAAGAAGGACTCTGGCAAACCCAAGCGCGCCACCACCGCTTTCATGCTCTGGCTGAACGACACGCGCGAGAGCATCAAGAGGGAAAATCCGGGCATAAAGGTTACCGAGATCGCCAAGAAGGGCGGCGAGATGTGGAAGGAGCTGAAGGACAAGTCCAAGTGGGAGGATGCGGCGGCCAAGGACAAGCAGCGCTACCACGACGAGATGCGCAACTACAAGCCTGAAGCGGGCGGTGACAGCGACAACGAGAAGGGTGGAAAGTCCTCCAAGAAGCGCAAGACGGAGCCTTCTCCATCCAAGAAGGCGAATACCTCGGGCAGCGGCTTCAAGAGCAAGGAGTACATTTCGGACGACGACTCCACCAGCTCCGACGACGAGAAGGACAACGAGCCTGCCAAGAAGAAGAGCAAGCCCCCATCCGACGGCGATGCCAAGAAGAAAAAGGCCAAGAGCGAGAGCGAACCGGAGGAGAGCGAGGAGGACAGCAATGCCAGCGATGAGGATGAGGAAGATGAGGCCAGTGATTAGGGCCATAAACACAACAAATCAATTCCATAAACACACACCACGCTCCTCACACACCCATGTCCCAAATCTAGTTTACATTCGCCTAGTTTAGTTAAGTGCTGCCTGTTGGATACAGACCCATACGTTTTTGTTTAATTAAAACTCAACAACAATTCGAAAGTTCAAGTAATTAAACAGAATTGATAATTGCCCGTAATGATTGATATCTATCGATTATGGTTTCGCTTGACTGGCTTTTGCCACTTTCGTCAACATTATAATGCCACAGTTTGCCAGTTTTTAATGGCTCTTTGGTGAACTTAGTGATGGCCACGTTGACAGAGTTATTCCTCTTGTTTGGGCTGTGGCACATTTTGCAGGCAAGTTCGACCGTAAGCTAGGCCGGCTGGGATTATGAACCGAACACTAGCTCACTTCAGGTCCAAGGAGTTGCCAAGTTCACAAACATCGAGTGCCTGAGTGCGGACGAAAACTTCACCACCGTTTCCCTGTGCCGATTGTACGCCGTAAAGAGGGATGTCGTCGAAATGAGTCTGCGGGCCAACATCCTGCGATGGCCAAAAGGTCCGGTATCGGTGAGTTAGTTTGCAAAGCTAGGGCGTTCCTGAATGCCATAGTTGAATAGCTATCTATAGTAGAAAATGCGAGTCCAAAACACTAGTAATTAAACAACTTGAAACCTATCCATGCCTAAAACCAATTTATGTTTTGAATTAATGAAATAACTATAAACCTGTTTGAGGTTTCACAAATGATTGTGCTAAAAGACGGCGACGGCTGGCCGGTTGACGCTGCTGACGCACTTCCTGGCCGCTGGTCTCCATCGCCGTCTTGGCCAGCAGATCCTCCACATCGTCATGGAGGTCCTCCAGCTTGGTGGCGGAGGCAATAGCAATGGCATTCTTGAACTTGCGCTGAGGTCGGCGATTAATTATCCTGGGTGATTCCGACGACACGTCGCTCTGGAACTGCTCCGCCTGCAGGTGCGTGGTGGCCTTCGAAACGCCCACCAGAAGCTCCTCAGAGTCGTCACGGAGGTGCTCTAAGCTGCCAACGGGACTGGAACCACTGGACAGATTTTGGACAGAGACGTTGGCCGAGTCAGTATCCTCGGAAGTTCTGCCTCCAATTCCTTCTCCAGTGGAGTCCTGCAACAGATCGGAAGTCCTAAGGGGAGCAGTGCTCGATCTCGACCAGAAGCTGGACACGAAAGGCAGTACAGAGATTTGGGTCTGTGCCACCAGCTGTGTCATCGAAGCGAGGGCGTCGATCAGGAGCTTCTCCTTGCCCCGGTGCAGGAAGTGATCGATCTCCTCCTGCCGCTTTGCCAGCACCGGACGCAGGATGGCGTCGAATATCCAGACATTGGCGGCCGGAGCGGACAGCACGATCCACACGACCAGGAGCAACTTGGTGGGCATGTAGAGCGGCAGCCAGGAGAGGAAGACGTCCGCCAGCACCTCGAAGGTGACCAGGAAGGCGTAAACTATCCAGTATTTGGCCCAGGCCAGGAACTCCTCGTCTCCGCTGTTCAGAGTCTTATAGGTTTGCCAGGCCGGTCCCATGGTGCCGTAAACGAAGAACAGGAACTGCGAAACAAGGCCAAAGAAACACATATCTAAAATATACGGTGGATACTAGGACTGCCAGAATAAGTGTTCTTCTTTTGGAAAATTCCGAATTTAATGCATGGGCTATAATCGAAATTGGCAGTTTAAGATCGATGTGCCTGTGTATCTAACTGTTTGTTTAAAAGTGTGGCGATATTCTACAGCCAGTTGTGTGTAAAGTGTAAAGCACAGCCTGCTGGCGTATAGCACCAACACCTTAGTGTAATACCAATATGTTTCTCCTTCAGATGCGCATGCAGCTGCTGAAGAAGGCCAGTGGCTATAAGCCCTTTCTCTACAATATCTGCCAGTCGGATGTGTGCGAGTATCTGGAGAAGCGGAATCATCCCTTCATTAACATCATCCTGAGCAGTTTCGGGAACAGAACCAATGTGAACAAGTGTCCGATTCCAGTGAGTTTGCCTAAGAAATGATTGATTATGATGTTTACTTCAGTTCTTCTATCGATTACAGCCGGAAATAGTGTTGGAGCACTTTCGGTTTCCCGTCAAGGTTCTGGACATGATGCCCCTGCCCTTCGGGGACTACGGACTCTTCACCACCTTCACTTTCCACCGATCGGAGTTGGCCCAGGTTAAGGTGTACTTCACATTAACAGAGTATCGCTAAAGGCACACAAATCACGAGTCGCATCGAGTATTTGTTATAAACATCAGACGCGGTGCAATAAACCAATTAATAAATTTGCCATAAATTTGTTAACTGCCCGTAAAAGAGCTCTCCGATTTGATTATCCCTTTGTAATTGCAATAAACGGATTTTAATTAAAATTATTAATGCGTGCATTTCATTTGAGTGTAATATGTAAATGGTTCTGACACGTGGGAACGCGAACCGATTTCACTGAAAAACATGGCTCATTCGGATAATTTTCGGCCAATCCAAGGTTAGGAGCATTGGCTTCTGATTCAGATCGGTTTTCGGTCGAAATTTCTTTCGCACAATGAGCCAAAAAGTCTTGACCCTGTCCAAAGCCGAACGCTCGTTCATGACATTTCAGTTAGGCAGGCATTCAAAAAGCCATCAAGAAAAGGTTCCCATACCATTCCCATTCACAGAAATCTCAGCTATTGAAACCGAAACCGAAACCGAAACCCAAATCAATTGTAATTGCGTCTAATAAATGAAATGTTGACGGAAATAACGCAGAGGCATTACGTGTGCGATTGTAAAAGGCAAATTCACAATTACCAGCATGCATGCATAATTAATTTGTGGGTCAATTGCGAAAACTTGAACTTCAATTCAAGTGGCTTTGGCTCCGATCCCCATCTCCACTGGGGTGTCATCTTTGGCACAACGACAGCCGCATCGCCTAGGAAGTGATTTTTTGTGGGCTTTCGGGATTTGCATAAATGCCGCCAATTAATTTTGTTATGCAAATTAATGGCAAACAATTAGCGATGCGAGACAAAGCCGATTTATTAATTGCACGTCTTATTATTATTGTTATTTTTTTTTTTTACAAAATATGTAAATGCACCATCTTATTTCGCACTCCGCTTCGTTCTTCGCCTCGTTTTTTTGCTCCACCTTGCTGTCAATGGCAATGCGCGCTTTATCGCTGATTAACCCAAACTTAAATGGAGCCTACCCCAGGCACCCGTTCCATCCGAGAATCGAGAGGACCGCGGCCAAAGGCTAAGGAACTTTGGCCAGGAGCTAATGACTCCGCGACGTGGGTGCAGGCAGCTGATGGAATAACCTCTGAATGCCAATGATTAAGTGCAAGCTGTTGGAAGGTGTTTTAGAAACATGTATGTGTTTGTGTATAATTTCAATCTGTTGGGTAAACAACAAGTTTCCATGCTCTCGTTTATTAAAAAAAGATAGAACACTTTAATAGTTTGCTTGTCTTTTGTCAACAGATCATTAGAGTTTATTATTCCATCTCCTTCCTGATAAGCAAAGCTAACGCTTGTGTTTCTACATTATCAGTACGATCACATGAAATACAGGAAATTAATAAAGCAATAAATGTTATTCAAGTGATTAACCGCCTTATTGCTTCTAGAAGCTGGTTCGACCCCCATCGAAAATTTGTTTGCCAAATCAGATCCACGAAATTGAAACAAATTGCTTTACAATGCGCTGACGAATGCGTCACTTACATTGCGGTTGTTATTGCGAATTTGCTGAGTTTCGGATTTTGATCAAGATTAATAGTGTGCTAATTGCATTAAGATTGTTGCCAGCGACAGCAACAGAACAGCATTCCCCAAAAAGCCGCAACAACCGTCCCGACCGTCGCAGCAAGTTCGTTGCTTCAGTCTTTTGTTTTCGCCTGCCCTTCGGCGTTATCCATTAATCAGCTGCATCGCCGCCAAAGGTCCGTGCAAGTGTTCTGTTTTGCTTTCAACAATTTATCGGTCGCAGTTTTGTTCACCAATTTGTAATAACAATATGGGCCAATGGCCAACAAATCGCTACTGATCGCTGGATCATCGATTCCTGGCGCCGATCCATGAATCAATTAACATGCCCGTCCGCTGGCATTGAACTTTTCTAATTGAAGATTAATGGCAGCTGCTGCTCTTCTGTAAACTCCCCTAGAGTGATTCAACACCAAGGTTTTGGAAGGAGCAGGAAAACCAAATAATGCTACTCAGGCTGACCTTCCTCTTGAACGGCTGAAGTTGGCTTATAGTAGGGCGGACTACTGCTGGTCCCCCCCTCTCTGGCCTAAATAATCGATGACATTGTGCATGGATTCCCGGTTAAATTTGTCCAGTTCAGCTGCTCGTAAATGCCGAGGGGAATGAATCATCATAGGGCTCTCATGCTGATGGCGATGGTCGGCCGAATTCTTTGCAATCTGCGTCATGAGATTCGACAGTTCTCTTTTCAGCAGACGGTTATTGATCCGTGGCTCCGTGATATGCTCATCCTCGTCCCTTGGCATAACCACTGTCACCAGTGGTGATTTCATAAAGCCGCGAAAAATGTTTCTACAGACTTTTTCGTGCCAGCGAACACCTTTCTCGACGACTGGACATAGTTTTCCCATAGAGTACGTGTTAAGCAGATTGAACAGGTGATTGGTGCTGTATGGGGCACTGAACCAGAGGCCCACGGACAGGATAAGCTTGAGACCAGCGTAGAAGGATAGGCCACCGAGCAGGAAATCCGTGAGGACTCCAAGTCCCTGCAGCAGTGCATAGATTACCCAATACTTCAGCCAGAGTTCGATGAAGTGTCTCTGGTCATGTCCAATAGCCCGCAAGCTGCTCCATCCAGGTAGCAGGGTTCCATAGTAAATGTATACCAAGCGCAGCATGCCCGCTGCTTAAACAGAATGGCAAACAAGTTAAAAAAAGTAATGTAAGGGTTTCGTATACTGTCGAACTGAGTTGATAAGCGTGGAGAGTGTTTTGTGAGTAATTTCGAAAGACGTTTAAGTCGAGGAGCTCTTTGGTCATTTGCCTGTAATGTAATCGGTGTTCATCGGTGTTCAGCACTGGTTTCCCACCGAAAATGGTTTATAATGATTGAGCTCGCATTCCGAAAAGCGGAGAGACAATCAAATAATTCCTTGTCACTTCCTAGAGTCGACAACAAATCTGTGGCCAGCACTTGGCATCGGCCATCAGTGGTTTGAGCCGGGCTAAGTGCCTGGGGGCTTTGCCCGCGGCTTTCGCAAGACCAGGAGCCAGAAGCCAGAAACCATGGGTATCCGCGTGTGTGCGCCTGTCTTTTGGCCAGCTTTATGCATATTTATAGATTTGTTTGGCCTGTTAGTCGGCCAAAACCAAAATAGACCAGAGCGCGGCGGGGAGAAAGAGACCCAGTTTATGGGCCAGATTGTATTAATGGCGGCGCCTTTTGGCCAAAACGGCGCTAGTGAAGCGAGTCCATTGGGCATTCGGTAGTCCGCGCAGCAGTAGCAACTGTTGCTTCGACCTGACATAATGGAAATAATAATACAATATAATCGATTCGGCTACAATTTTGCTCAACTTGTTCGACCTGTCTGCCCCTTAGATTTATGAACATTTCTTCGGGACTACGTTTATCCGCTTCACTTGCTCGATAATCCTCGTTTTATCCCACTTTATAGTTTGCCAAGTAGTTTGTTGTTTGTATTACACAATTTTAATAAACCATACATTTCGTATGTGTTTCGCAGGCGGACTTGGCTATTTCCAAACAAAGTAGCGTGAAATGTTGAAAATTATGCAAATGTTTTATGGCTTTTCTTTGTTTGTCTTTGTAGAAATTATCGGGGGAAGAGTCGCACATAAATATCGAACCAATCTGGGATGGGATGTATATTTAAATGGGTTTTGTTTCGTTTTTTATGTTTTTTTTTTTTTTTATGTATCATTGACGCCTCGTTAACTGTTTTCATATGGGCTTTGTGGGATAGAGCGGGGATTACAAGCTGGATTCGACGATCTGTTAACTTTTTTATGGCAGATTCGTACCTCCTCTGCGGTTGCCCAACTCTTGGTTTTTTTTTTTTTTTTTGGTTACCGATGCGGGCAGATTGACATTGACCCTTTGACATGGATAAATACCTCTGTGCATGCGTGTATGTGTGCAGATGCAGATGGGCGGCGAAATATATGTAATTTGATTAATCGACCAGCTGGAGAAGCACATTTTCTTCAATGACCTTTAGTCATTATGTTATTGACCCGAAAAGGTATTTTGTACGGAAAACCATCATTGAGGTAGGTTTTTTTAACCAAATATTGCTTCCGCATAAAAACTACATCACGAATCGAAATGATTGGCTAGCGAAGCTACCAGCGTATTATTAGGGAATCTATTATTTAGGATGAAAATTTGGGGACTCATTCAACATCTTGGCAGGAACAAAAATTCGTTTGGGGTTCAACAATTTTGAGAACAATTGCCAAAAAGCCAAGTAAAATGTGTCAAGCATTTAATGCATACGACGTCAACTCGAATGCGATGCACTGTGAGAAAGTCAGGACAGGATTTGACCAATAAACAGCGCAAATTTAAAGTAATGTAAACAAATGCAAGGTAATTAGCACGAAATCCGCATAAAAGTAATGGGTTCAATTGCCAAAACGAAACCTGTTCGCTGAGCACGAAGATCGGCAATTGGGGCCAGAAATTGGGTTTGGATTGGAGGTGCCGATGGGTTGGAACTTACAGCCATTAATAGATACCATCGCCAACTGCGACTTAAATGTCGCATGAAGTGCGGCACTCAGATCGCAGATCAGAGATCTCCACGGGCCGTTTGCCGCCAGCAAATGGTAAATGGAGTCCATATATGGGAATGGTATGGGGAGGATGGTGGGAGGATGGGTCTCGAGATTGCGGATCTCACATCTCGTGTGCCCCCGTTGAGTCATCCGGAGATCGGTTCATTGCCGTTTCACCCAGAGAGCACTCGATTGTCCTGGTTATCATCATCGCCGTCCGCAGCTGCCGGGCTTACGTGGGCGGTTCAGTGTGCCCCGATTTTGGATGTGGAACCCGGCCCATTGAGATCTTCACATCGATCTCTCAATGTGTGACAATTACCTTTTTAATTGGCCCAGTTTGAATGGACCGATTCGATTTAATTGTATGTGTGCTCATGTGGGAGTCAAATGGATTGTTTTTTTTTTTTATCAATGCGAATACTGTCATTGAACTTGGTGTGAATGAAACGATTTTTTCTAACACTTTTGAAAAATGGTTTTTGTTTCCTTTGTCTTGGCTTTGAATGAGCGAAGTGCCGACTCGATTGGAATTTCGGATTAGAATGCCAAAGTAGGTTAATCATTTAATCGGGTAGAATTTCCGGACTAAGCCTTCGAAGTTCAGTCGGTCATTGAAGTACATGCTTTGTATGAAACACTAACTTTTTTTTTATCAAAGAATCTTATCGTGAGATCAAACATCATGTTAGATCATTTGAAAAATAGCTCATGCAGCTAATGAGTTTTTGAAGCGACTTATCACTGTCATATCTCGGATCACGAATGCTGCTGGTATGATGCGATTTGTTCTATCAGAACTTTCAGTTTCCTGTACAAAGTGTCAGCGATGTCAATGCCCAAATGACACCTTCCTTGCTAATTAATTTAACATTCGACTCGCCAATTAAACAACGTCGAGTGTTTCGGAGTGCTCGTAACATTTTGAATGCGAAGATGCCCGGCTGAAGATTAATTAAAGCGAGTCTTTACAACATTAATCAGTCGGCTTTCATTCCACTCAAAGAGTCATTCAACGGCAAGTGAGTCCGAGTCCGAATCCGAGTTTTAGTTTATGGCCAAAAGCCACTCGAAAGCTGGCTCAAAGCGAAGCTCGAACTATGGAACGAAAAGTGCAAGTGTTTTATGTTTCGCTTTCGTTGGTCGCAGAGCTTTCAAGGCTTTGGCTTTGGCTTGGCTTGGCTTGGCTTTCGGTTATGATATGGCCAGCAGATCGTCTAGCAGCTATAAGTTTTGGCCCAAAGCTCCGCTCCGCTCAGCTCTCGTACCGCCGATGGTGCCGTCTCGCTCGGGCAGCCAGCTTTGGATCGGTTTTGGACTCCGTGGAGCGTTCCGAGCGATCGTTAACTTTAGTGTGCGCCGACCTGTTTCCGTAGACGGCCACAAAAAACCGTCAAAGACTTAGCCACCGACTCTTTTGGACATTGATTTCGATTCGAATTCGAGAAACGGTCGCTGAATTAAATTCCCAAAAAATTCCCAAGTGACTGTCTGCTATCAGAAGATATATATTGTATATATACATATATGTATCATGTATATCAGGTATATAAGTGCATCGGCAAGATCGTGACGTCAGGGCAGCTCAAAAGTGCAATTCCCCAGCCAAACAAAGCTCAATTTGCGATCCGCCGCCCGCTTCAGCCCGCTTTCGTAATAGCATCGTGCAAAAAAGCCAGTAAAAAAAGTTGATAAAAAAGTGAATCTGCTGTCCGGCATCCCGCTCGCACCCAAAGCCAAGATCGTACCGCTGCAGTCGACGTCGCCGTCGCCGCCGTCGCGCTCTTCATTGTTTATGTTTTTTTGTGTTCTTCCCCCCCCAGAAGGTGGGGAAGCAAGCCATAATAATAAAAGCAATGCGGCGAAATTGAGTGAAAAATAAATTTCGTTTACGAAAAATAATCAAAAAATATCGCAGCGAATGAGAGGAAAAAATTCACTGCCAAGCAAATTTCACGCCGTATTTAATCGTCGCTCACCGACCGCCTCCAGCTTAATCGCTGCTCGTCTTTCTTTCCGCCACGTTCCGCGATTCGCGATCGCGAGTGTTCTGTGCCCCGATTCTGGACAGATAGCTCCGGCTTTAGCCCCAGTAACGGCCACCGATCTAATCCGATCCCGAGTCCGAGTCCCAGCCCCATCCCACCTTCCAATTGCTCGCCGCGTCGCGTAGTCCAGCACTCGAAACAGATATCCATCCTTAAACTTGAAAAGTCCAACTCACAAGATAGAAGATAGTGCTGTGTGCCTGCCTATGAAAGTGCTGAATAAAACTTGAAAACTCCTCGAAAATCCGTTTGATTCGCCACCATTGTTTGGCCAGTGGAGCAGACAGGAACAAACTTAGGTGAGGTTCAGCTTAAAAATATTTTAAGTAACTAGAAAATGGGAAAGGAAGCAACAGGAAGTGCTTGAAAGTTAATCTTTCCATAAGTGCAACACTCATCTCAGTATAAATTTCTAAATCAGCAGAAGAAGTGTTCCTACAAATAATAGATATATTGTAGAAGCAGTTGGATTCCGTATCCAAGTAGTCAGCACTTTTGGTCTTCTGCTATCGTAGATCTTTGATTATTACCTCATATACCAAAAAGTGGTTGGGTGGCTCCTACTAATTTGCAGACAAGTTTCGGGGCATAATTATTACCACACATGTGAGTTTGGTTTTGAACTTGCTAATTGCGGAACCGAGCCAGAGGAACTGAATGCCAAATGGGATGTGTGAGATGCCAAGGAGGCGAGATGCAGTGCGCTGTCCCTGTAAAACGAGATTTTTCTAGAGCAGGATCTTGGCTCTTGGGCGGGGAATACTATACTATACTATACTATACTATACTATATGTGCCATATGTACGTGCACAAGACTTTTGTCTGGCTTTTAGTTCGGCCCACAAAATGGGCTTGTTTCCCAGTTTTAAGTTCAGTTCGAGCGGGTTTTGTTTTATATTTTTGTTTCGCTGAAACAACTTTTCGTGCCGACTTCTTGTTGTCGTTGGTGTAGTTGTTGGAGTAGTTGTTGGTGTTGCTGTGTTGGTGTTTTGTGGGCTTATTATCCCATTGTTGTTGTGTGTTTTCCGTTGGCTTTTGCGAGCCTCGAACCAATGCGATTTTGTAATATTGCTACAGTTATTATTGCCAGCCACGCTTTGCTCTCCACATTTCGTAGTGAATTTTAGTGATTTTGCTGCAATTATTGCACTTTTGATTTCAACAAAGAGTGAGAGCGAGAGAGTGCGAGAGAGAGAGAGAGAGAGAGTGAGAGAGGGGGACGAGCTTTGAGCTTTCTGATCGGCCTTTGTTCGATTATAAATCCAATATACCCACACCCCATGGATTCGCCACTTTCTATGCCATTGATATTCTGCGGAACAACAGCCCTTCTGGGCTTTGTCCAGATTTTCCATAAATAGGCATTATTTGCGCCATTCGATAGCGATCATTCATCAGATTCGGTTTGGCGTTTGATTCGCTTTCAATTCATCTTGTATCGAGTGTTTTGTTTCTGGGGATCTTTTCAGCGTTTTCATTGACATCGGCGAAGACGAAACCCGAGTAACCTGTTTGTTTATATTTTTATTTGTGTTGTTTCAGTCGCCCAGCCACTCAGCTTACTAAGTTGTTGTTGCTATTTCAGTTTGTTTAGCATTCATGGAATAGTTTGTGTCGGTGTAGTCAATGTACTCGGTTATGTTTTATTTACCCATAAACTGTTTGCCCGTAAAGTGTTACTTAAGCTTAACCTTTTGCGTAGTCATCATTTTGCGAATTTCATTCATATTTCGCTGGCATTTCATGTAAAATCCTGCTCAGCATTACTTAAGCTACTAATAGGTAAAATATTTATTTTACTTTTAATTAGTGAACAGTTTTTTAATTATATCCTTTGTGTTTTCTTTACCAAACTATAGCAATATTTCTATATTTATTGCAAGCCCATAAAATTTCCATTTAAATGCTAAAAGTTTATGATTGCATCGCCACAAGCGGTAATCGAAAAAAAAAAAACAACAAAAGCCAAATGCAATGGGAATAAAGTTAAAAACCCATGCAAACCATCACACAAATCGAAGCAAAGTTGAAGTCAAACATTTTAGCCGACGTCTTCTTCAATTTCAATTACAATTTCACTTTCATTTTCATTTTAATGCGGTTTATGGCTTTTCCGACTTCGACCGCAACGCCAACTGCGGCAGCGCAGTCGACTGCGACGCCGACGCAGCACGCAATCAGCGCAAGTGCTTGTTGTTGTTTTTGCAGTTTGTGGCAAAGTTGCATGTTGTAACAACGGCTGGAAAAAATCATAACAATTGCAAGAGCAGAAGCCAGAAACAACGAAAGACAGGAGCAGCAACTCAGTTCCGAAATGCAATGCTTTTTACTCTGCTGCTTATTCTTTTGGCAAATATTTCATTTATTTTCTTTCGCTGCCTTTTCGCTTGTCATTGCCCATCTTTAAATTTAATTAGTCTCGCATATTACGTATACGTAGTGTTGTTTTTTTTTTATTTGCCACCTCTTCCTTGCCTTTGCCTTTTGCAGTTTTTCAATATTTGCGCATTTTATAATTTTATAATGGCATTTTGATTATTATTTCGTATGGTGAAGAGGGGGGGGGGGGTGGCAGATGTAGAAAAAATAACTTCAAGCTTGTTTTCGGTGATGTATCTCTTGTGCTCGCCCTCTCCTCTTGCACATTACGTATACGCACCGGGGGCCAAGTCTTTGTTGTATGCAGAACCATCGGCTAGATGGTCTTGGCTAACCATCTAATATACATAAATGAATAATATGCTCAGGAACAGATGCTTAAGACAACCATTTAGGCGACGGCCCTGAAACCAGTTTTGGCAGCCATGATCTTCGATGGATTATGTCAGCGAACCTAGAATTTAAATTGGTCTCATTCAAATATTAGTGTTTGACATTTGGCCCGCACTTTATATCTTTTTGTTCGCCATTAGCCAAATTTGCACAGCTGTTTTTTCTTCAGCTCAACTCGCGTTGACGTGCTTTCAACAGCGGACTAGCGACTCAAGGTGCAGGTTCCCAGACCGCATTCATTGTTTTATCATTATAAAACAATGGCCAAAAGATTCGCTCGCCCTTTTCCAGCCAACAGGCATACAAATGCAAAAAGTTCAGGTCACAGACACTTTACGTAATCCCCACCGCCACTTGATCGCTGTCTGCAACTTGCAGCGGAATTGTCGGCGAAGTATCGGCTAAATTTATTATCTCCTGGGCAAAATGTTCGCAGTTGAACTTTGTTATGTCACATTTTGGCCGATTTATGTGTGATCCACATATTTTTTCTGCGTCTGTCTGGGAAATGGGTTGGCTGCGTCACTCATACGCCCTGTGGTTCCAGTTCTTCTCGCAGCCAATGTCGCTGTCAGACAGACGAGCGATATATGCGGGAAATGGGTTCATTATCAAGCCAAATGGTGTGCTACTGACTCAGGTGCTGACACAGGTTCCCCCAATCCCCGATGCTTATCGGCCAACAGAAGCAGCTGTTTGTCTGACACACCGCTGGCAGAGGATGGTGGAGAGAGGTGGCCAACAACTGTCAATGTCAATTTAAACTAAAACGCTGACGCCCTACAAAAAGATCGAGACAACGAGCTTACAACAGAGTCGCACTCGGCGGGTTGTGTCAGCAAATCATTAAGAAAGCAAAAGTTAAAAGCAGCCAGCAATAGCACACAAAAAATTCCCATAAACCGAAACAGACGCTGACTTTATGGTAAAAGGCACAAGACCCACAAAAAACGAGGGGGGGGGGGAAGGGGAAAGAAAAACATATTCGGCCAGGCGGCATAATTATGCGGAAGCTGACAATGCAACTTGCTTTTCGGTTTTTGGCGGCTTTCGGGGGCTTTTGGCACAGTTCCATTCCCACTTCCATTTCCAAACACTTTTCGGCCAGCTTCTGTTTGAAGCTGTTCGGTTGACATTTGATGATGCGTATCTTTTTGTTTTGTTTTCTATATACTTTTTCATTGGCCCGTAATTATATAAAAAATATGAACGGGAATTATGCAAGCCGAGTTCAAGTCAAAAAACAGTTTTGCCATAGCCGTAACCTTGAGCTGGCTCAGATTTAGATTTATGCATGCGCACATATGGCAAATGATTCGACCCTAATCGGCCTTAATTATGCAAATGATAGACCAAATCGAGTTGCCATCTTGCCTCATAACTGTTTCTCTATTCCAACTGATTTGGTGTGGTGTATTGTAATATGTGAATCGGAATATCAACCAGATTGTTCGCGGTCACCTAAAAGCCGTGACGTTTTGGTTTTTTACTTTATCACCATCGCTGTTAAATGTGCGCATGAATTTCCTGATAATTTGGCGTGCAGCCAATGCACATTAGTTGCGATTCAGTTAAAACTTTTCAATGCTCTTGATTCACTTTTGCTTTTGGGTGAAAGTCTCGCCGCGAAGGTTGCCAACTGGCACTTTCTGTTAGCATTGATGCTTTTCTTATGGACTTCTGACGGCCATTACATGGTGGCAAAAGTCGGTTGACCTTTGGCCAAAATGGTTTTCATATTATTTGGAAGATTTTACACTTATTTGTAGCTACACATCTTTGAACGTGGCTTGCAAGCTTCCTTGTCATGCTTCTAAGCTCAAGTTCGTGTTCTAAGTCTTTTGTTTTGAAGCGCTTTCCATGTTTACTCAAAATATCGATTCCATTTTCTCATTTTTGCCTGCCCGCCGGCTGAAATAGGAAAAAGTGAACTTTCCTTGCGCTTACCTACAATTTTCGCCAATCCATGAGCAAGTGTCTTGGGGCATTGGCCTTGGGCTGGGTACCACCCACATTTGGCAATTGCTCAGCCGAACATTTCATTACGATTGATGATGATCGATTCGCCGGCGAGACTTTCTTTCACTCGAAGTGGGCCACGGCAGTTCGGATCTTGCAGCACGTTGCATGCAAATTGTGCAAAACCTTTGGGATATAAAATGTCATGCAATTTGTCGTAAATGTCGCTGAGAAGTTGCGACACGGCAACGTGAAGCGGCTGTTGCTGCTGCTGCTGCTGTTGCTGCCTTTGTTGCCGCTGGTCAGTTCTGTTTGTTTTCTTGGTTGGTTTGTCAAAAGGTTGGATGGATGCTGTTACCCCCTCGCCACGCATCGCTGCATCATTATTGACAATTAGCCGCATTCGATGGCGGGCGGATGTGCAACTGCAACTGCAACGGCAGCACAAACAGCAATCAACAGGGCAGCACAAGATTGTTTTATGCCTCGAGGCTGCTTCTTGGCCTTATGCAATAATTAATTACTCGGCCAGCGGGCCAGAAAACTAGGTTTCTTTCTACAAAACTAAAAGTAAATATTAATTGAAGCAGCAAGCGGCGTTTGAGTTGCAACAACAGATGCTAACTGTACTCGCGTTGCAAACACAGTGCTGTCCATTCGAGCATGACCAGGACGGGTTTGTGGGCAGGGAACTAATGGTCATGTGAGGTGGTAAGACCATTATTTGGGAAATAAATACTTTGCATGCTGGCCCATTGCGTGAATATATTGGCAAATGGGATGTGGCTAATAATAATTAATATTTAATTTATTTAATTTTCGTTTCCCCTTCGTCTCTTTGCAGTTTAAGCATTTTTAAGGATTATATTAGCACCCTAGGCGGCCGAAGCAGTAAGATGTCCTCACCACTGGTCCTTTTCACAGCGCTCCTCCTGGTCAGCAGCACAATATGCCAGGGCCTGCCAGATGTAAGTACCCGCAGATATGATCAATGCCAAGTGCAAGAACTCATCAATCAATCGGTGCGATATAAATAACCTTTGGGCTCTTATAATGCCATAAAGCCAGCTGTTAACGGATAAAAAGGGGCAAAAAAAAAAAAAAACGAACAACAAATGGCCGCCAGTCGGCGGTTTCATTGTCATTCGCATTGTGCGTAATTAGCATTTCGAGAAATACAAAACATTTTTTGTATATTAATTAAATTACAAAACAGAGCAGAGCGCAGTGCCGAAGAGAGTCGTCGTTAGAAATAAAACATTGGCATTGTGTGTTTGCATTGTGGGCCAGGTTTCTGAGTGCGCCTGTATGGGTACGTATCTCATTGACACACAGCACAGCTTTTGTCTCGAGTTTTTTTTTTGCTTTTCGTTTTCGAGAAAAAGCTTGGCCAGCAAAATTATGGCCAAGGTCGGACGTAAAAAGTTCTTGTAATTATTTCAAGTGAATTTCAGACTGTCCCTCCCTCCGTTTGTTTACTAACTTTTATTTTATTATTCTGCTGTCGTTGGCCATTTGCTAGCCGCCTTCTTTACACTTTTCTCTTTCATTGTCACTGCCTTTGTTGCGGAGGTTATGGCTTTGGTTGGTCGCTTGGAAACTTTGTGATTACAGCAGATGGTGGTTTATTTCGATATTGAACTCCAATTTGAACAATTTCCAGAGGTAGAGTAGGCACAAGTTTGTGGTTTAGTTCGTATTGATTGCAAGCAGTAGGCCCTGACTTTCTGATCCGAAGCTCTTAATTTGTTATTCGAAATTCGGTTCAAGAATGGTGCGATTCGAGACAAGGGATGGCCGTACGATAAGCGTAAATCTGGCTCTGCTCGAGAAATCCTTGGTGATCCGGGAGATGTGCCGCGTTGGCCAGGTCCCAGAGGATGAGGACTTCGTCCTGCCGCTGCACGGTATACACAGCAATGTCCTGCTGAAGATCTTGCTGTGGGCTGAGTACCATGAGAAACACGAAGAGCCCGCCTGGGTGGACAGCAAAGATCCTCTTCCGGCCGAGGAGATTGAGCTGCAGATCTCCGATTGGGACAAGGAGTTCCTGCGCGTGGAAATCGATAGCATTTGCAAAATCATGGAGGGCTGCAACTACTTGGACATCCCTTGGCTCTACAAGCTCTGTGCCCAGAAACTCGTCTTCCTCAGCAGCCGAGAGCCGGAGACGCAGTTCAGCGGTTACGTGGAGAAGATCCCAAGATTCCAGGATCATTTCATTGAGCAAATTCAAAAGGAATAGGGTGATTTGTAAAAGGAACGTTTGGGCTAAAATTGTCTCTTGGCTGTATTCAAAACTGCTGAAATTCAAAGAATAAAAAATATTAATAATAATAGTAGTAACTTTCCGTTTTCGTAACCTATTACAATGAAATATTCAAATTTAGCACGAGAACCCACATTTTATTTTCACGTTCCCTTGACTTTTTTTTTTTGGAAACACTTAAATATAGACCATGATATTTTGGGTTCCGATTTTGGAGCAAGTTCGTGTTGGCGGAGACATCGACCCCCTAGCCTTGCCAAAGTGCTGGCATAAAAAAGTGCCCCATAAACGACTTCGTCTCCGTTTTCCACTGCAATTAAAGTTGACACGCTACACCAGCAACAACAAAAGCGACTAAAACAGCCCAAGTAACAACAACTTTGACGAGGCCCTTCAAATCCCAGCCGAGCATGAAAAGAGTGATGTAAAAAACGAACTGAGGTTGGTTCATGCAAAACACCACCAGAATATCGATTCGGATTCGAGTGAGTCAGCAGTCGGCAGTTGGCAGTTTTGTAGGTTTGCATTTTTGCTTTATGTGCTGTCAGAAATGCAAAGGAATATGAGATATCTAAATGTTTGCGGCCTATCAATTGCCGGCCAAATAAATTAAGCCTTTAATTGTGCAATCCAGAATGGTTAGCCGCACGATTTGTTGTTGTTTCCTGGACTCGTATTTTGTTATTTATTTATTTATTTTTTGTTTAGCTACTGATCGGCTCTTTCGCTTTTTGTCTACAGCTGCCTGCTCTGTGTCACGGTTTGAGATTTGCTTTATTTCTATTTAATCATTTTTGAGTTCGGGTTCTCGGGTCACGTTCTCCCCGCTGTTTTTATATATATAGTTACTTGTGTGCGTGGAGCTACAGGAAAATCGGTCGATTGTCAGTGAATGAGTAATTGTCGGTTGTTTAAGAGATTATGCAATCGCAATGGAAACGCATAGACAGCGTACAAAAATGCAAAGATCTTAATTGATAATCCAAGCGATAAAGGTAGATATTGCAGAGATTCTTTAAAAGATGATAAATAAAATGGGTGTATTAAATCAATTCCACTTTAGTCTTACTTTAAACGAAATTGCCATTGAAGTGAATATTTTTAGCATTCGATCCGCCATATTCACCCAATTGCCAGACAAAAAAAAATCACTCAAATTTGCCATTCCGATTAGACGCAGCTCATTCCGGAGGTTTCGTAACACCCTGAACTTTTCACACTTTGTTAATCGCTGGCATAAATACAAAATTTCCAAAAGCGAGAGAAGTTAAAACCAGAAAATTTAACGCCGACAGAAGCGGTTGCTAATTTCCGCCGCCTGTCAGCCGAGGCGACAAGGTCAACACACCCAAATATCCAAGGAAATGGATTGAAAAGAGGCGAACGCCGACGAGTTTGCAATTTGCTGGCTGCCGCTGCCATCCATCCATTTGCAAAAGCCCAAACGAAGTGCCAAACAAATCTTGAAAATCATTTCTTTGTATTTGACTGACTGCGCGAAAGGTCGATTGACACTCTTTCGAGCGTCTGCCGCTGTTGACTTTGACCGGCTGATAAAAACGCGGGGAAAACAATTGCACAACAAACAGTGTTGGCCATAAACAGTGTATTGGCCTCAACCAGAGCCAATTTGAAGCACACTTTTTGCGTTAATATGGCGGCTACACCTTTTACTTTGACTTGACTCTGATTGCACTTGGTCGCCGCCGCCGCCATCGAAGCTAAAGTCGTCGCAATGCCGGTTATAGCGTAGCGCGCACACCGGGCGTATGAGTAATCTCGCACAATTTCAGTAATTGCCCGCGCAGCAGCACCAGCAGCACCAGCAGCCCCAGTAAAATCCAAATCCAAATCAAGCAGCAGCAACACAGCTAGCCATACAAATTACAAACAGCGCAAATTTCACAACATCCGTCATTGCACTCGGCGAAAACCGAAAATAAAATCAAACTTTAGCTTGGACAAATAGCTGGGTAAACAGCAGCTTAATGGCGATCGAATCGAATGACAACTCGAGCTAGGGCTGGATTTGCTTCGACGGATATCTAGACGCAGTTGATTTTGGTTCTCGAGTTTCTAATGAACTGCAATTTGTGGGAAAATATGATAGTGAATGCAGAGAACCATTTGAGCAATATGGAGAATGGGTGTCACTTCAATAAGGAAGACAGACAAAATTATATAAAATGATATAAATAATAATTGATTACCAAAAATAATTTGCGCCTTCTAAAATAACACTTAAAGTCAAGAGTAGAAGGATTACCTAAATATTATAGACACGAATAATAGCTTCTTAAAATTAAAGACGTAATTATTCTCGCAGCTGGCCAGCTGATTATCTGTAATTAAGTGCTAGCAATTGTCTGCCGAATTTTGTGGAAAACTTACCGCTGGCTTTCAACACCTTTTGAGCTGTAATTTGTGATGCCTATCAATGATTTACATAATGTTTGGGCCATTTGGGGACTCTAAACGGATTTTCCGGCTGTGGGCCTTTGGCAACCCTGGTTCTTTAATCGCCGCTGGTGATCTTGTTCATTGGATGCCGTCTTTTTTGCATAATTCGTAATTGCCGATCGTAGTTTTTTCTCGCTCATTTGTTTTTAATTGCGATTAATTGGCCACAAGGGCCGCGGAGCTAAGTGTTGATTGCTGTCTGGGTGTGGTCGTTTAACTGGGAGATTTGCATACGGAGAGGCCAAAGAATAATTGCGAGTGCTGCAGGTGCAGAAACTTTCCAAATGCGGCGAGTCGAGAGCCCTAGAGCCGGCGATTGCACTCAACTCCAATTGCACTCGAGTGGCCAACTCGACGACGCACCAAAAGAGTAGAGTAGCTGCCTGCGTCTGCGTTTTCCTTTCTCAAGCCTCAGTTTCACTTTCAATGGGGCGACGACGACGGTGCGATGACGGCAAAAGTTGCTCAATGCGACCCCAAACAGCTGGCTCCTGTTGGCTGTGGTCGAAAACACGTTTCAAATGAAAGTAAAAACTCTTTGGCATTGTGCCGAGTCGAGGCGAGACGAGACGAGCGTCTGAGCGCCAAGAGTCTGGTTTTTTCTTCTGCCGTTTGTTCACCTGCCAACTAACTTTCCGCGGGATTTCAATTATAATAGAATTATCATGCTGGCACCTTACGGCTATGCCCGCCAGTGTCATCACCGCTCATCGGCGATCTTAACTGTAAATGTGAGTCTGGTACTTTGGCCAAGACAACTGGCCATCTTGTTCGCCTTCGCTTTGGTCTGCTTTTCTGATTTCGGCTTCTTTTCGACCGTTTCTTGTCCGGCGCTGTCGTCATTTGCAGTCAGTCCATTTCTGACTCACTTTAGGCCATTTTGGGCAAAATAAATGCAAGAAATTTGCCTAAATTGCAGGCCCACTAGCCGGCCAGCATGCCGCCAGCAAGTTCGCTGCCTGAGTCTTTTGTTTTTGTGCTTGCATCTTAGACGTTGTTTAAGGAAATTCTACTCCAGCTTTGACCCTGTAACAGATCTTGTTTTTGTGGCCGCTGCTGCTTTGCTGATTGGATTGCAAGTGAGATGCAGATCTGGCAGATAAATAAAACGGAAATGCATTTGATGTACGGAAAAAATCCAAAGATTGAGTCATGTAGAATGTCATTTAGAATGGCACTTTGGGCACTCAAAGCAAAGTAGCTTATGAATGAATTTTAACTACTTCATTTACAGAAATATACTCGTTTTGGAAATTCCGCACCATTCTTCGGGGCTAAACAAACTGAATAGAGGATTGAATAAGCGCTGACCACAGTCGCAGATTAAAAGCCCATTAATATCAATACGAAATTAATTTGATTTTAATTGAAATTCGCAATTATGGCCAAGCACACAATGCGCTTATAAAGAAAAAGTTTACACGCAACTCGGATAAGATTGCTATTCGATATTTATTTCATTGCTTCTTGTTCGATTCGCCTCGTTTGATTCGGAAATACTTAAATACATGTGTGTGTCTGCTCACAATAAATAAATCTATCAAACGCCACATTGACCCTGACCCAGTTGGCGAAGATACTCAAAACCCAGCCGATTCGGATTCGGATTCGGATTGTGACTTTGGCTCTGGCTTAGTCGATAATCTCCAGATAGCTCTTGAGGGTCCAATGCAAACAGCAGACACGAACCAAGAGAGAGCGAGCGCCACCAACGAGGCTTGGCAAACAAACACTCGATTATTGCATTGAATTATTGATAATTTTTCAATTATCCCCTATCCCCTATACCATTTCCATCTGACAATTGCTACAATTTGTTGTCATTGCCCCGGGCAACTAACCTGAATTCGTTTTCTGTCTCGCCTTTGTCGCTTTCCAGTTGCACAAACAAATGACGCCGGAGCAGCTGCAGTCAGTCTTCCACGTGGACACCCACGACGCAGTGCCCCACTATGAGCTCGTGCAGCTCCAGCACCACGAGAACAACCACAACCGCCGGCGGCGGAGCATCGGCAAGGGACCAAAGGTCAACGCCGCCCTGCCGCCCCACCACGTGAAAAAGGATCTCAGCAAGAACGCCTACTACAGCGAACTGAAGCACGAGGCTCTCGCCTCGGGCGGCAACCACCTGTTCGCCCCGGAAGTGAGTGCCATCAAGTCGCACAACGTCTCGTTCAGCGCCTTCGGCCAGCACCTGAACCTCTCCCTCCGCGCCACCCAAGGACTCTTCAAGGGCGCGCCCCACCAGCTGCGCATGTGGACCGTGGGCAGTGAGCCCAATGCCACCCACGGCCTTGACCTCCAGGAGATTGTCCACGAGCAGGTGAGTCGTGTCTATTCTATGTCTATTCAGCTTAAGAAGATATACCATAAGAGGGTTTATTAGGTTGGAACATAAACTAGGATAGCTTATAGCACACCCCCATATCAAAGTAACGTAACCCGGCATTATGCCCAATTTAGTTAGTATTACAATCGCATTTCGAAGTTGATTGGCCCTCCTATTAGTGTCATATACAATATTTTCCTGCCCTAAATTGGCGTTTTGTTGTAAATGTTTTCCTTGTAAGTCTTTCTCTTACCGCACTTTCATTGCTTACATCATAACGTAAAAAATTATTATCATGGTTTTTGTTGCGTTTTGCCTTTTGTACGTTTTCTGATTTGTTGATTCGCCATACTTCCGCTTGTGGTAGGCAGATATTTTGTTTCAGCTTTTATCGGGCTTTTATATATTGTTTTGTTTGGCTTTGCTTTTATTTTTTACAACACTTCGCTTTGCTATTTTTCAGGCATTTAATTACCTCGGCTGCCTTTGCTTTTATTCGTATCTAATCGGAGTTAATTGGGCACGTGATAAAGAGATTTTCTTTTATTTATATAAACACTTTTGAGCTGGCATTTAATTACGCTCTTTGTTATCTCTGCTTGTTATGGTGGGCAAGAAAAATAATCACGAACACGTCGGAAAATCATGCTTAAAGTCAAGGACAGGTGGAAATCTGATTAACAGATCGAGGGGTATACATGTATGTAGCAGGCTGAAAGGCTTAACCTTTTTTATATCTTGTTTATCATAACGCTGGGCAATTCCCTACACTTCGTGTTGGAATTGGAATCATAACAATTGGCATTAATATTTACTCTGTCCACCCACGAGTTCCTAAAAAATTCAGTAAGCCGCATTGAGCCACGAACGTGACTTTTTGTAATTACTGATAAAGTTCACTTTCTTTTCATGGCTTGTTTGTGTTTGCTGGTGTAATTCAATTTTCCCATTTACCCATTATTCATGTGGTGGGCGTGTTTCTGGCCTGCGAAGTACAATCAATTGATCGCAC